>NC_090173.1:15312500-15419434 GCF_024679245.1 Pseudorasbora parva
TAGAGTTACGGCACTTTTTGTTGTTCATAACTTAAAGGAACTGTATGTAAGAAATGTATTTCGATAAATCATGAAATGGCCCTGATATGGCACTAGACATTAATAAATCATGTTAATTTCAAATACTTATATCACTGACACCAGTAGTCCGGCCAGGATATTGTCATTTAAAAGTTGTTGTTGCAGCCCTCAACTGATGTTGATGTTGTCATGTTGTGTTTTGGCCTGAAGCTCCGCCCTCCACCTATCGACCAATCAAGCGTCAGTAGTTTTTCGGCATCTGGGTTGCCAGATCTGCTCTAGTTACCACAGCCTCAGCTACAAAAGTTCCTGCTGGATCCTGCAGCCTATCTGGCAACCTCGAGTCAGGGGGGAGAGGGAAGGGGATAGTGATTGCAGTACCAGTTTTGGCCACCATCTTACATACACTTCCTTTAACTGGTTTCTTTAAATTTCTACCCCAAATTATAAGCATTCGCAATAGTGATGCTTAGTAATCAATGCTAATCAAAACTAAGAACATTTGAGGTGATAAGTTTACATTTGTCTTGCACAAAACTTTTATCTTTTTTTAGTTTTAGTTTTTTTGTTTAGAGGGATCACTTAACCCTTAAATGCATGAATATTTCACCAGTCATTATTACATATTTGGGTCTTTAGCGACCCGGATCTATACCTAACAAATATGGATCTCTACCTGTCGAGATAATATAAAACTCTCCTGATATTAGAGTAACAGTTACAGAAGAATGAAATAAAGCACATCTTGTTTCCTTGTGGAGCTTGTAAGAGTTCAGTTTGAGCAGATGTTTTCCACCATCATCACTGTCCTCATCAGAGCTCATTTCAGTACATTCAGCATCTGCCTCATATTCACCATCTCAAACATATCCTCAAAACTATCATTTTCAACATCTTCAAAATCAATATTTTGATCTCTGACAGCTTCTTCAGCAGATCCGCCATCAGTGACAGTGACAGTAATATCTGATTGTGTTCAGTTCTTGCTCTGCAGTAAACCTCTGAGCCATTTCAAGTTTTGCTGATGATTCTTCCTATTCTTTTGTTTTCTGCCTGCTGTGACTGTGAGTGAAACGTCACTTCATCATTGTGTATCAGACACTGACACCTTGAGGAGTAAAGGTGAATTGCACTTATTCAGCCATCAAATTAAATTATTGTTGACCAGAAAAAAAATATACTTACAATATTACACACCTCGGGTCATTAGCGACCCTATACAATTTTTACAAAAACAAATAGGAAAATAGGCATTCTTTTATAATAAACAGGCATATAAAATTGTTAAACTATAATATTTATAAATTATTCTTGTTGTATTGTTTATAATAAATTGATTGAGGAATACTAAGGAGGTTGATGTCTAACTAAAAAATATGAGGAAGAGGGTAGTGAATGATGTCCCGGGTCAATAAAGACCCGAGTTATGCCTTTATATTTTTATATATATTTAATATTCTCTTAGGAAATTATATAAGATATTTGCATGATTCCCAGAAGACAAAATAAGTGCAATTTACACCACTCATCTGGCTTATTAAGATCAGTACTTACGTAGCCCATAAAGGGACCTGGAATTTTGTTTTTATTGCGTTCACTCGCCAAAAATTTGCATCCTGAAACTTTATTCAAAAATTTACCGAGAGAATGCACAAGGATATTTGCTCCCATGTCATATTTGTAACCCCATCACTATGTTCTTTTAGATGTGTGAACATATGACCTCAAACATTTCCTAAATACTTCCTTCTCTGTCAAAATGCCTCTGCCGTTATTCACCGGCCTCATGTTTGTGATTAACTAACCAACCTCCCATTCTCCCATTATAATTAAATCAAGAGCATGATGCATAGCAAGCTTCATCCGCTGAGCATTGTGTGCGGATTCACTTCCGTCTGGACTCCCTCGGAGAAATATCAGGCTTTCACGCTGGCGTTGGTGGTTGGTCTATTGGTGCAGCTCCATATGAAATGCATTACTTTTGGCTTTCGAGCCATACAGGAGAGTTATCATTCACTGGAAGCAGACTGGAGCGGATTCCTCTCCACGGGTTGCTGTGGTGCCCAGGGAGGCGCTCAGTCAAGGTCAGACTGAAAGGGCTCTTTGTGTGAGCTGGTCCGGTCTGAGAGAGCGAGACGGCTTCAATGGAGCCCTGTGATGCCACACAAAATGGAGGAACCGGCAGTGTGGACTATAAACCTGACCGTCCCAGATGCTCGTGGCTTATTTTCAGAGCATCTTTTTCAACATACGATATGAAACCGAATAAGTGTGTGGTTTCAAAATTGTCACAAAGTCTTTTGGTTCTCGTAGAGTTTTGTTTTCCTCCATCTCATTCAGTTTTAGGCCTTCTTTGACAGAAACACACCCATAATGTCTCTCAGTGAGTGGCCACAAATAGACAATTGCTTTTGCAGGCAGTTCTGCGCTCAATGGAGAGTCTGAATTCCAGTCCAACGGCAGCAGCTCTGGAATCGCTCACTGGGAAATGCAAACAGTGTTCCCATGACAACGGCGTGGTGCAGCAAACCCTCGCTCCAAGCTCCTACGAGGTGAAAGAGAAAAGAAAGGGAAAGACGTGTGGTCGTCCATTTGCACCGCCGCTTTGAGTGTCTCGCTGGCGACGCTCTGTCCAAGGGCATCCCGACCGCATTGTGAAGTATGTTTAAAGGTTTTGGATTAGATATTCCCACTGGAACTAGACACTGACCTTGATGTAAGGTCACACTGCCAATGTTTAGCTGTTTACGGCAGCTAAGACTTACATATAAACTGAGAAAGTGGGCCCAATGTCCTAGACACCATGATAAAGTCTTGCTGAATGTCCTTCCCCAAAAGCAAATTCTAATTCATCCATTATTATGACATAACTGTCCCCCTATTTTTTAGAAAGTTTTGTTTGCTTCCCTCACTTCCCTTTATTAAAGATAGGCTTAAACATTATTATTTATTAATTTTTCCTTTTGCATGTATTTATTAGATATGTTTGTAGTCATACTTTTGTAATGACAAATTTTGAGGAAGTTACATTTAAAATATGTCAACTTTAAATGTAATATCGAATAATACACTGAAGTTACCATTGTAATCAAGGATACATGTGCTTTGTATGTTAGTCAACATGAGTTGACAAGTGCACTTCTTTAAAGCATGACAAAATATTATTAAAACACAACATTTTAAAATTTTAATTTGACAGTTATAATAAAGTGCATTTTTTTTAAAGTGTACTTGAAACTCAAGTGTGGTCTCTTTAAGTACACTTAAGTGACCTTTTATATCAGGGGGGGGGGATTTGAGCAATCCCATTCGAGCAGAAATGTGCAGACGGAATTATATATATATATATATATATATATATATATATATATATATATATATATATATATATATATATATATACACATATATATAATTACTGATATATATATATAGTTGTCATATGTAAATGTTTACTTCTGTTGTAAAGACGATCAACCCTAGCTGAGAGACAGCCTGCAATGAACATGAGACATATAACCAACAGGAGGAGAGCCCTTCTAGCCAATCATAGACGAAAAAGGCGGTACCTACCTTCCTCCACCATCCTGGGGAAATCGCGTCCGCCGCAATTCTGAATGACGCTGGAACAGGTCACATGACAGTAACAACATGGCGGATGTAGTACGTCTGAATTTCACAATTTCATCCAAACAGAAGCCACTGCCATCTAGTTTTACATCCAATGTTCAGCTTTGCAGCTGAATGAATGAAGGAAGGAAGGTAAATTGAATATGGCATACACCCATAAAAGCTTAAATCTTAAAGCTTAAAAAGAGTGCAAACATCACACTTTTAAAAAATGTAACTGTTATTGTGTTTACAATATGCTGCTTGGTTAAACTGTTAATGTCTATCATTGATAATTGTTATTTGATAATATTTTTTTATCTACACTTTACTGTAAAAAAAAAAAAAAGAGTCTCAAATTAAAAAATGTTAGTGACTGATCACAGTCAAATTGAATTTCTGTGATTTGATGCAATTTAATTTACAGAAATTCAATTTGGCCAACGGAAAAAAAAAAAAAAAAAAAATTTCTGCAGTGTTGAATATGGGTATGTTTCATAAAAATAAAAAACATAATTTTGAGCAAAAAATCTATCTGAGAAAATCACATTTTTGTCAAAGATGAATAATGATCAAAACACAGATGGAGAAGATGTAGTCCATCAACAACCCCTAAAACCTCAATCCTATAGCTCGTCCTGGGTCCATATTTCATCCACTAACATTAGTTTTGATTTGTATGCTGATGTTGTAATCGCGTCATTTTACATTATGATTTCATATGCTATTGCTTGCCTCTGCATCTTCTTCGGCTGCTTTGATCAGGATATTCAGTACTGTTTCAGAAGATGTGTAATAGCGGCCCCTACTGTATAACAACCATAGACAGTAAAATAAATGGACAGAGCGATCCCATTGACTTCAACGGCGGAAAAATGAGGCCAATCAGAGGCGCTCACTTCCTGATGGCTGAGCGAACTGCGCAGGCTCAGACTGAGCTTGACGACGTAGATGTGACGTAAGCAACCTGTCTGACTGCTGTAGGTCTTCTAGTAGTGGAAAGTGAAAGCTGAATCATGTTGTTTAAATATTTTCTTCCGTTGCTTTTGGCTCACTATGGGCTTCTCCCCATTCTTCCCCCTTGACTTTATCAGACTTTATGTCTCCACGTCCCCCCGACTGTCTCATAGACAGTAAAGATTGCCTGCGAGCGTCTCCTCAGGTCTATACGGTAATTTCTCTACTGTGCGACAGAGTCGCGTTGGTTATGACGCAATCGTTAGCCTATTTTTACAAAAACAGCTTCTACGGGGCGATAGTGTAAGATACGGTAGCGTATAGATAAGGTAATGGAGCCTTTTATGCATTGTCGTGTTTCTTTAGAAATAAACAATGGACAAATGGAGTCTTTAAACGTCTCAGATGTAAAGTTATTCACTGTCAAAGTGACTCAAAAATGAATGGGAGTCAATGGGACGCTAACAGCAGGTGATGGCTTGGTTAGCAATGGCAGCCCCTAGGGGTGGAATGCTTTCCGAGCGCTAGATTACCCCCTTGATAACAACGCAGAAAGCTGGAAATTTTCGTCAATGGCGGGAAAAGAGTTATGGTTGATTGGTCTCTATGGTTCCATAGAACCTTTAACATCCATGGAATCTGTCTATTGTACAAAAAGGTCTTTATAGGAAAAATGGTTCTGTGGATTTCTTAAATGTTCTTACACTAAGAAAAAATGGTTCTTTTAAGAACTGTTCATTAGAAGGTTCTTTGGGGGAACCAAACATGGTTCTACTATGACATCACTGTGAAAACTCCCTTTTGGAACATTTATTTGTAAGAGTGTTAATGTGCAAAGCTGTATATTGAAGTATACTGTCAGATTGTGTCCGCCCCTTGACTATAGCTACTGTTGCTCGCCCAGTTCACTCTTAGGTTGAGGTTTGAGCAGACAACACACAAAGTTTCCTGTGGACTCTAAATGCTATAATCACAATTGATGGTTCTGGTCCAAGTAATGTTAAAATGTACATCCAACCATACGCATTATAATAATACGGGAAACTATTCATTGAGGACATCCTTGGAGTGGACCGAATAAACACTGAGCGGTTAAGATATTTGCAGTAACAGCAAATAGCGCAGTGACTTGGCAGCAAGAGGGCCAGAGAAGGAGCCGAGGGTCCCGAGGGAGAGGAGATGGGCAAGCGAACAAAGCGAGTGATTGGTGCTCTATGGGCCAGTGACATCTCTCCTGCAGGGGAAGTGGAGGAATGCTGGGAATGTGTTGACTTCACACACGCGCGCCCCCCACAGAAGCCTGGCCTTCATGAGGGCGAATCAATAGGAGCTCTGTGGCGTCTGCACGTGGCGCTTCCTCCAGTACAAACACTACGCCTCGGCCCAGAGGACACCCACTAGCTAGACCTTCACACACAGACAAAAAAAACATGCATCTTGCTTATGAACACAAAAGCAAATGTCCTTATAGCACCTCTGTATATATATAATATATATACAGAGAGAGAGAGAGAGAGAGAGAGAGAGAGAGAGAGAGAGAGAGAGAGAGAGAGAGAGAGAGAGAGAATTTTTCAGTATTAAGCATTTTTTTCCAGTAAACATTTAAACACTTGATTATAGGAACTGAAAATGGCCTTCATACAAAAAAGGTATGCTCTGACTGCTCCTCTCATTTGAAGTAATTAGCATTTTTGGAATGTTCATGCATAGTTTGGAATACCCAGATTAGATACTTGAGTTGACTAACTGAGCAACGTGTTGGGGTCTACCCTGGTGAAAAGAAGTGCACATGATAATGGATATGACAATGTTTGGTTTGGGTTACTCTGAGCCAAACTGAATCATCCACCTTGAAATAATGGCGTGGATAGACCTTAAAAACAGTATAACTGTTGTATGTACAATACAGGGAGTGCAGAATTATTAGGCAAGTTGTATTTTTGAGGATTAATTTTATTATTGAACAACAACCATGTTCTCAATGAACACAAACAACTCATTAACCCTTTAGAACCTGGAGCTAAAAAGGGGCGTTTTCACATATTTTGTTTTTTTGACTGTAGAATTATAACAGAATGTGCTATCCTCAAGTGCAAGGTGTTATTTTTTTCAGAAGACAACTGGCTTTCAATAAATTACAGTTATTGACCCTCACTGTATGTGATAAGTTTGAAGATAGAATTTAAATAGGCAAAAACTGCAAAAACGGGAATACATTTTACTGCTTTTTATTGAGAAAAAATCAGAAACCCACTGAACGAAAGAATCTAACACTTTAAACTTGAAGAATAAACAATAATACATATATACAAGTCTTTTTGTGACACTGGGTTGCAGAGTTTTCACTCAGGAGCCTTTTTCTTTACCCCACGGCCCCTCTGAGGTGGTGTTGTGGAGGGCCCGTTTGCTTTTGTACAAGCCACACTGGGGGAAAAACAAAACAAGCTTGTATTACAATCTCACAATATATTTATAAATGTATTTTCCATTATAAAATAATACATTAGTTGAAGCAAAATTGTAAAAAAAAACAAAATAAACACTTATAAATGCAACCAAATAACAATGACGTAATAATAATAAATAATTACTTACACACGTACACATCACACACATGTAAACACATGAACGGATACACATGCATGTAAACACATGAATACAGACAAACACATGAATGCCATGCATGCAAACACATGAACACATGAACGACATGCATGCAAACACATTTGAACACACGCAAACACATGAATGTAGTGCATGTAAACACATGAACGACACATGCAACGCATACGCGCTTGTACACACACACACACACTATGATGCATGAAACAGTGATATTTTGAACTAAAACATTGAATCTATGCCTATTTCACTGACATTTCTCACAGTTTCAGCATAGAAAAGACAAGCTTCACTTACCAATCCATGTCTAGATCAAGGGTAGCAACAAATGCCTCCTCAACATCTGAATATGCAGTCTCTGGGTCTGAAGAGTCCCTCTCAGCCGCCTTCCAAGTGTCAAAGATAAACTCAATAGCCTTCTATCTTGTATACACTGTCTTCACCATGCTTTTGTCCTTTTTTAATTGTGTTTTGGAATCTAAAAATCCTCTAAAACTCTGCAACGCTCCGTATCTCCGTTCTATTCGCCCCTTCCCGCTCCCCCCCGAAAGCCGCGGTGATTTGCCGATGGAAAACATGACATTACCGTAATAAGCCGTATATAGGCGGAAAGCGCAGGATGTCTACTTTCAGGAGCAATTTAAATTATTATGATAGTGCAAAGGGTTGAAGAGTTACGGTAACTTCAATACAGCTTGGTTGGCTGTGTCGTCGACGACACGTTCGGTTTTAAAGGGTTAATATCAAAGCTGAATATTTTTGGAAGTTTTAGTTTTAGCTATTTTAGGGGGATATCTGTGTGTGCAGGTGACTATTACTGTGCATAATTATTAGGCAACTTAACAAAAAACAAATTTATACCCATTTCAATTTATTTTTTACCAGTGAAACCAATATAACATCTCAACATTCACAAATATACATTTCTGACATTCAAAAACCAAACAAAAACAAATCAGTGACCAATATAGCCACCTTTCTTTGCAAGTACACTCAAAAGCCTGCAATCCATGGATTCTGTCAGTGTTTTGATCTGTTCACATCAGCATTGCGTGCAGCAGCAACCACAGCCTCCCAGACACTGTTCAGAGAGGTGTACTGTTTTCCCTCCTTGTAAATCGCACATTTGATGATGGACCACAGGTTCTCAATGGGGTTCAGATCAGGTGAACAAGGAGGCCATATCATTAGATTTTCTTCTTTTATACCCTTTCTTGCCAGCCACGCTGTGGAGTACTTGGACGCGTGTGATGGAGCATTGTCCTGCATGAAAATCATGTTTTTCTTGAAGGATGCAGATTTCTTCCTGTACCACTGCTTGAAGAAGGTGTCTTCCAGAAACTGGCAGTAGGACTGGGAGTTGAGCTTGACTCCATCCTCAACCCGAAAAGGCCCCACAAGCTCATCTTTGATGATAACAGCCCAAACCAGTACTCCACCTCCACCTTGCTGGCGTCTGAGTCGGACTGGAGCTCTCTGCCCTTTACCAATCCAGCCACGGGCCCATCAAGACACACTCTCATTTCATCAGTCCATAAAACCTTAGAAAAATCAGTCTTGAGATATTTCTTGGCCCAGTCTTGACGTTTCAGCTTGTGTGTCTTGTTCAGTGGTGGTCGACTTTCTGCCTTTCTTACCTTGGCCATGTCTCTAAGTATTGCACACCTTGTGCTTTTGGGCACTCCAGTGATGTTGCAGCTCTGAAATATGGCCAAACTGGTGGCAAGTGGCATCTTGGCAGCTGCACGCTTGACTTTTCTCAGTTCACGGGCAGTTATTTTGCGCCTTGGTTTTTCCACACGCTTCTTGCGACCCTGTTGACTATTTTGAATGAAACGCTTGTTTGATGAAACGCTTGTTTCATTGTTCGATGATCACGCTTCAGAAGCTTGGCTATTTTAAGACTGCTGCATCCCTCTGCAATATATCACTATTTTTTACTTTTCTGAGCCTGTCAAGTCCTTCTTTTGACCCATTTTGCCAAAGGATAGGAAGTTGCCTAATAATTATGCACACCTGATATAGGGTGTTGATGTCATTAGACCACACCCCTTCTCATTACAGAGATGCACATCACCTAATATGCTTAATTGGTAGTAGGCTTTCCAGCCTATACAGCTTGGAGTAAGACAACATGTATAACGAGGATGATGTGGTCAAAATACTCATTTGCCTAATAATTCTGCACTCCCTGTAGGGTGGGGCAACAATAAACGGGATAGAGGGAGCGCGGCCTACGAACTCCTAATGAGACTTGAAGCTTGCTTCTGCTGATGAAACAGCAAACTATTCTTGAGTATTTTTTTCTTTAATTAATAACACTCCTTGGTCTTCATTTTTCCCTACTGGTCTTAGGTTATAAACTGTTAACCCCCAAGTGTAGCCTAATGTTTATAAATGTAAAAATAGCAAGGAGACATTCATTTTAATTGTTTATTGATAAACTAGTGTTTCCTGAGTCTGTGTTGGGCTGCAAAGATGAAGTTGACGATGCTGACTCATCTCTGCAATAATGAACTTAAACGCCTATAGATGAAAATGGACCTTTCATTTGTATTACATAATCAAAGTATTTGTTTTCAATTTGCATTAGTTTGTTTAAACAGATATTTGAAGCACTTTCTTCATGCCCATATCTCATGTCTGTGAGAAAAGTAGCCTATATGTGCATTTAGTTGGTTTGGTATGCTTACCGGCTCCGACAAGGTTTTGTTTCGTCCTTGTGCCACAGTGTGGTCGGTATAAACAGAAGCATTGGCTAGAGTGGACACGATCAGCTCTGGTGGCCATGTCACAGCCGTAATGTGCCGCAGATTGTCGGGGTTACATTATACAGCCTCACATGCGAGCCACATCCCTGGGCGTAACCGCCATAAACAAATGTTTTTTTCCACCACAGCCAATCATGCCGCATGATTATTAGTTCACTGATGTTGACAAGATTAACCACTTTGGTATAGAAATTTGGTATCGAATGACAAGACATTTTAAGATACTCGATAGTATCGAGGCAATTCGGTCGGTACCTAAAAAGTATCGAACTCGATACCCAGCCCTACTTAAGTGTACGTAAAGGAATGCAGGGAGCTTCTCGACATGTGGCTGTTGTCGCAAGAAAAAACACAGCCAAAAAAGCATGCACAACTAAGAGATGATTTTCTGTCAACCAATCAACGTTTTGCAGTGAGTCTAGCTCCACCCTTTAGTACTGGGCTACTGTGCTAGGTACCCCAATGGAAGGGTCCCAAAAAAAAATGGTAAGGTTCAGAATTAGGCCGTGTGTCCACCAAAGCGTTTTTATCCAGCAGAAAGCGCTAGGCGCTCAGCTGAAAGTGCCTCACTGTGAGCGCTTGAGAGCATTTTGGCAGGCAGCGTTTTTTTTTTCTTCAGTTGAGACTCTTTGCTTGCTATGATACGTAAAATCCACAGAAGTCTTACTAATTTCACAGGTAGCTTGTTTCTGTATTGATTTTATATAAAACTGCAGATCCAATGTAAAGTATTTGCGCTGGCTTTTGTTTTAAATCATTTTGCTCCTTTATTATTGCTTGTTGTCATCTGATGACGACACGCAGAATGTGGCAGTTGGTCTGTGTTGTGTTTGTCCCGCCCCTCCTCCACCGTGATTGGACGGCTGAGTGAAAAGTGACAGTGATGAGCGCTGCGTTTTACTCAAAGTTGAACATTCTTCAACTCTCGGCGACCAGTTAAAAACGCTGAGCGTTCAGCGCTTGAGCGGGAAATACTCGCTCGGCGCCTCGTTGCGCTCCAGGCGTTCTAAAAACGCGGCGCTCCCATTGAAAACAATTGAAAACGCCAGCCAGCAGCGTGAAAAAACGCTTTGGTGGACACATGGCCTTAGGGTACCATTCACAACTTCTGATAATGGAAACGGCAAAAAAATTTCACTCTGTGTTATTCAATGTTACATTTTAAAGTTTATATATTTTAAAATGGATGTCTAATGCTAGTTTATGCATTCTGACTTATTTACTCTGTTGAGTTCTATACTAATGCTAAACATGGCAAAATTGTAAAAAAAAAAAACCAAGTTGGACATACGACAGAGTATTTCTGTTCCAAATACACTTCAGGGTTCGTATAAGTTTCAGAAGGTTTTTTTTTTTCTTTCTCTCGCGTATGGCTCTGTATGATGGCGGAATCCCTCGTATAGGCATTTAAAGAAATGACACAAATTAAGAAAGATTGTTGTTTACAAATGTTTTACAAATAAAGATGAACTTAAGTCATACTTAAGCACTCTTAAGTTCAGCTAATTGCGTTCCATGTACAAAAGCACTCTTTTAATTTATATAGTTTCTGTATCAAGCTCTCTTTTTACAAGTATACTAAGTGTACCAAATGGCAAAATGCTTTACAAATTTTTTATATATGTTTATTGTCATTGGCTGAGTTGAACATGCAACACAATAAATCTTTTAATGCTTATTGTCTAGCATTGCACAATGTAAACTGCTTCAGATGCCAGTTATAAAGAAATAGTTTTCAGTGTACACTGCTCAGTATGCAGTAAGCAGTATGCTAGTTTTACATTTAAAATGTAGAGCCTCATTCATAAAACACTAGGGGAACGAATTGTTTCAATGAATAAATGCGGATAATTTACATCACAATAGATTTACAAACCATTTATACACAAATTTGTTCTGCTTGTGTGCTTAATGAATGAGGCCTAAAGACCTATTGTATAATACATATACTATAATTAAAAGATGTATAATCTATAAAAGCATTACCCAACAGGAGGATGAACCACCAGAAGAGGTTCTGGAAAACACATTCAAGCTTTTTATCTAATAAAAAAGGCAATGTGGTAAAAATGAGTTTTTCAAAATGAAGGCTTGGTTTAAAATGATATTTTCATATGATCGAATGTTCCATAATAATCAGAAAGGAGAAATCTGAGAGCCCTCACCGTAAACTGCCAGAGTTTGAGGGGGAAAACTAATTCTTGTCTCTGTCATACCTCTTTGTAAATTATATTTTTCTTTTGTTATTTTTATGTTTTGTTCTCTGCAAATTTTCACAGGAATTCAATCCTGTGTGCTCAAAACAAATAGCTTGTGACTATTAGATTAAGTACAAAGTCTGAAATACCGATTGAATGTGAAAGGCCAAAATCCAGTATGGAGCTGGAGTGCTCGAGGACAAGCTAGACTGTTTTATGATCTCCAAGCACAAGTCTGGGGAATTCTGTGAAGAAATTACACTGCACACAAACTCAAATACCCAATAGGCATGGAGGTCTCACTTCTGTCTTCTCTTGTGAAAAGATGTGTGCTTAATTGAATTGAGTGTGCACTTGTAGTGTATTTCTATGGATCCCCTAAGGTAGATAGGGGGATAAAAAAATGAGATTGGAGGAAAAATGATGTCAATACTTTTGCTTTCGTTCACAAAACCTTTGCATTTCCATGTTAAATTTTAGCATTACCCGAGAAACTTTGTTCCTTCACAAAACATTAGAGTTCCTTGAGAAACTTTGCGTTCCATTGTAAACCTTTAGCATTACCCGAGAAACTTTGCATTCCATCATAAAATTTTAGCATTGCCCGAGAAATTTGTGAAATTTGTGTTCCTTCACTTCACATGAACTGTGAAAATTTGCATTCCCTTACTGAATTTTAGCATTACCCAAGAAAATGGGTTCCCTTGAAAAACTTTAGC
This sequence comes from Pseudorasbora parva, assembly GCF_024679245.1. Taxonomy (NCBI): domain Eukaryota; kingdom Metazoa; phylum Chordata; class Actinopteri; order Cypriniformes; family Gobionidae; genus Pseudorasbora; species Pseudorasbora parva. The sequence continues at coordinate 15,325,398 of NC_090173.1, forward strand.
ATTACCCAAGAAACTTTGTGTTCCCTCGTAGAATTTTAGCATTACCTTAGAAACTGCGTTTCGTCGAAAAATGTTGCAATCTAGACGCACCCTAGCGGCAGCAAATCTAATCTGCCGTGAGTATCGTCTAGCAACTCTCAATACACTTCTGAGCTCTAAATGGCAAACTCTGGTAAGAGTTTGAGAAACTTTGAATTCCCTCAAAAAACTTTAGCATTACCCGAAAAAAAATTTGTTTTCTTGAAAAACTTTAGCATTACCTGAGAAACTTTGCGTTTCCTCGAGAAAAATTAGCATTACACAAGAAACTTTGCATTTCCTCAAAAAACCTTTTCATTACCCGAGAAACTTTGCATTCCCTCAAAAAACTTTAGCATTACCCGAGAAACTTTGCAGTCTCTCAAAAAACTTTAGCATTACCCGAGAAACTTTGCATTCCCTCAAAAAACTTTAACATTACCCGAGAAACTTTGCATTCCCTCAAAAAACTTTAGCATTACCCGAGAAACTTTGCAGTCCCTCAAAAAACTTTAACATTACCCGAGAAACTTTGCATTCTCTCAAAAAACTTTAGCATTACCCGAGAAACTTTCCATTCCCTCAAAAAACTTTAGCATTACCCGAGAATCTTTGCATTTACTCAAAACACTTTAGCATTACCCGAGAGACATTGCAATTCCTTGAAAAAATTTATCAATACCCGAGAAACTTTGCATTGCCTCAAAAACTTTAGCATTACCCGAGAAATGTTTTGTTTCCTCGAAAAACTTTAACATTACCTGAGAAACTTTGCATTCCCTCAAAAAACTTTAGCATTACCCGAGAAAATTTCCATTCCCTCAAAAAACTTTAGCATTACCCGAGAATCTTTGCATTCCCTCAAAAAACTTTAGCATTACCCGAGAATCTTTGCATTTACTCAAAAAACTTTAGCATTACCCGAGAATCTTTGCATTTACTCAAAACACTTTAGCATTACCCGAGAAACTTTGCCTTTCCTTGAAAAACTTTAGCATTACCCGAGAAACTTTGCATTCCCTCGAAAAACTTTAGCATTACCCGAGAAACTTTGCATTGCCTCAAAACACTTTAGCATTACCCGAGAAACTTTGCATTGCCTCAAAACACTTTAGCATTACCCGAGAAACTTTGCATTGCCTCAAAAACTTTAGCATTACCCGAGAAATGTTTTGTTTCCTCGAAAAACTTTAACATTACCCGAGAAACTTTGCATTCCCTCAAAAAACTTTAACATTACCCGAGAAACTTTGCATTCCCTCAAAAAACTTTAGCATTACCCGAGAAACTTTGCAGTCCCTCAAAAAACTTTAACATTACCCGAGAAACTTTGCATTCCCTCAAAAAACTTTAGCATTACCCGAGAAACTTTCCATTCCCTCAAAAAACTTTAGCATTACCCGAGAATCTTTGCATTTACTCAAAACACTTTAGCATTACCCGAGAGACATTGCAATTCCTTGAAAAAATTTATCAATACCCGAGAAACTTTGCATTGCCTCAAAAACTTTAGCATTACCCGAGAAATGTTTTGTTTCCTCGAAAAACTTTAACATTACCTGAGAAACTTTGCATTCCCTCAAAAAACTTTAGCATTACCCGAGAAAATTTCCATTCCCTCAAAAAACTTTAGCATTACCCGAGAATCTTTGCATTTACTCAAAAAACTTTAGCATTACCCGAGAATCTTTGCATTTACTCAAAACACTTTAGCATTACCCGAGAAACTTTGCCTTTCCTTGAAAAACTTTAGCATTACCCGAGAAACTTTGCATTCCCTCGAAAAACTTTAGCATTACCCGAGAAACTTTGCATTGCCTCAAAACACTTTAGCATTACCCGAGAAACTTTGCATTGCCTCAAAACACTTTAGCATTACCCGAGAAACTTTGCATTGCCTCAAAACACTTTAGCATTACCCGAGAAACTTTGCATTCCCTCGAAAAACTTTAGCATTACCCGAGAAACTTTGCATTTACTCAAAACACTTTAGCATTACCTGAGAAACTTTGCATTCCCTCTAAAAACTTTAGCATTACCCGAGAAACTTTGCATTCCCTCTAAAAACTTTAGCATTACCCGAGAAACTTTGCATTGCCACAAAACATTTTAGCATTACCCGAGAAAATTTGCATTCATTCAAAAAAAAATTGCATTACCCGAGAAACTTTGCGTTTCTTCAAAAAAACTTTAGCATTACCCGAGAAACTTTGCATTTACTCAAAAAACTTTAGCATTACCTGGGAAACTTTGCAATTCCTTGAAAAACTTTATCAATAACCGAGAAACTTTCCATTGCCTCAAAACACTTTAGCATTACCCGAGAACCTTTGCAATCCCTCAAAAAACTTTAGCATTACTCGGGAATCTTTGCATTTACTCAAAAAACTTTAGCATTACCCGAGAATCTTTGCATTTACTCAAAACACTTTAGCATTACCCGAGAAACTTTGCAATTCCTTGAAAAACTTTACCATTACCCAAGAAACTTTGCATTGCCTCAAAAAACTTTAGCATTACCCGAGAAACTTTGCATTCCCTCAAAAAACTTTAGCATTACCCGAGAAACTTTGCATTCCCTCGAGAAATGTTTTGTTTCCTCGAAAAACTTTAACATTACCCGAGAAACTTTGCATTCCCTCAAAAAACTTTAGCATTACCCGAGAAACTTTGCAGTCCCTCAAAAAACTTTAACATTACCCGAGAAACTTTGCATTCCCTCAAAAAACTTTAGCATTACCCGAGAAACTTTCCATTCCCTCAAAAAACTTTAGCATTACCCGAGAATCTTTGCATTTACTCAAAACACTTTAGCATTACCCGAGAGACATTGCAATTCCTTGAAAAAATTTATCAATACCCGAGAAACTTTGCATTGCCTCAAAAACTTTAGCATTACCCGAGAAATGTTTTGTTTCCTCGAAAAACTTTAACATTACCTGAGAAACTTTGCATTCCCTCAAAAAACTTTAGCATTACCCGAGAAAATTTCCATTCCCTCAAAAAACTTTAGCATTACCCGAGAATCTTTGCATTTACTCAAAAAACTTTAGCATTACCCGAGAATCTTTGCATTTACTCAAAACACTTTAGCATTACCCGAGAAACTTTGCCTTTCCTTGAAAAACTTTAGCATTACCCGAGAAACTTTGCATTCCCTCGAAAAACTTTAGCATTACCCGAGAAACTTTGCATTGCCTCAAAACACTTTAGCATTACCCGAGAAACTTTGCATTGCCTCAAAACACTTTAGCATTACCCGAGAAACTTTGCATTGCCTCAAAACACTTTAGCATTACCCGAGAAACTTTGCATTCCCTCGAAAAACTTTAGCATTACCCGAGAAACTTTGCATTTACTCAAAACACTTTAGCATTACCTGAGAAACTTTGCATTCCCTCTAAAAACTTTAGCATTACCCGAGAAACTTTGCATTCCCTCTAAAAACTTTAGCATTACCCGAGAAACTTTGCATTGCCACAAAACATTTTAGCATTACCCGAGAAAATTTGCATTCATTCAAAAAAAAATTGCATTACCCGAGAAACTTTGCGTTTCTTCAAAAAACTTTAGCATTACCCGAGAAACTTTGCATTTACTCAAAAAACTTTAGCATTACCTGGGAAACTTTGCAATTCCTTGAAAAACTTTATCAATAACCGAGAAACTTTCCATTGCCTCAAAACACTTTAGCATTACCCGAGAACCTTTGCAATCCCTCAAAAAACTTTAGCATTACTCGGGAATCTTTGCATTTACTCAAAAAACTTTAGCATTACCCGAGAATCTTTGCATTTACTCAAAACACTTTAGCATTACCCGAGAAACTTTGCAATTCCTTGAAAAACTTTACCATTACCCAAGAAACTTTGCATTGCCTCAAAAAACTTTAGCATTACCCGAGAAACTTTGCATTCCCTCAAAAAACTTTAGCATTACCCGAGAAACTTTGCATTCCCTCGAAAAACTTTAGCATTACCCGAGAAACTTTGCATTCCCTCAAAAAACTTTAGCATTACCCGAGAAACTTTGCATTCCCTCGAAAAACTTTAGCATTACCCAAGAAACTTTGCATTGCCTCAAAAAACTTAAGCATTACCCGAGAAACTTTGCATTCCCTCAAAAAACTTTAGCATTACCCGAGAAACTTTGCATTGCCTCAAAACACTTTAGCATTACCCGAGAAACTTTTCATTGCCTCAAAACACTTTAGCATTACCCGAGAAACTTTGCATTGCCTCAAAACACTTTAGCATTACCCGAGAAACTTTTCATTGCCTCAAAACACTTTAGCATTACCCGAGAAATTTTGCATTGCCTCAAAACACTTTAGCATTACCCGAGAAACTTTGCATTGCCTCAAAACGCTTTAGCATTACCCGAGAAATTTTGCATTGCCTCAAAACACTTTAGCATTACCCGAGAAACTTTGCATTGCCTCAAAACGCTTTAGCATTACCCGAGAAACTTTGCATTGCCTCAAAACGCTTTAGCATTACCCAAGAAACTTTGCATTGCCTCAAAACACTTTAGCATTACCGGAGAAACTTTGCACTTCCTAAAAAAAAGTTACCATTACCCGAGAAACTTTGCATTCCCTCTAAAAACTTTAGCATTACCCGAGAAACTTTGCATTGCCTCAAAACATTTTAGCATTACCCGAGAAACTTTGCATTCATTCAAAAAAAAAATTGCATTACCCGAGAAACTTTGCGTTTCTTCAAAAAAAAATTGCATTACCCGAGAAACTTTGCAATTCCTTGAAAAACTTTACCATTACCCAAGAAACTTTGCATTCCCTCGAAAAACTTTAGCATTACCCGAGAAACTTTTCATTGCCTCAAAACACTTTAGCATTACCCGAGAAACTTTGCATTGCCTCAAAACAATTTAGCATTACCGGAGAAACTTTGCACTTCCTAAAAAAAAGTTACCATTACCCGAGAAACTTTGCATTCCCTCTAAAAACTTTAGCATTACCCGAGAAACTTTGCATTGCCTCAAAACATTTTAGCATTACCCGAGAAACTTTGCATTCATTCATTCAAAAAAAAATTGCATTACCCGAGAAACTTTGCGTTTCTTCAAAAAACTTTAGCATTACCCGAGAAACTTTGCAATTCCTTGAAAAACTTTATCAATACCCGAGAAACTTTGCAATTCCTTGAAAAACTTTATCAATACCCGAGAAACTTTCCATTGCCTCAAAACACTTTAGCATTACCCGAGAAACTTTACACTTTCTAAAAAAAGTTACCATTACCTGAGAAACTTTGCATTCCCTCAAATTTTTTTAGCATTAACCAAGAAACTTTGCCTTTCCTTGAAAAACTTTAGCATTACCCAAGAAACTTTACACTTCCTAAAAAAAGTTACCATTACCTGAGAAACTTTGTGTTTCCTCTAAAAAGTTTAGCATTACCCGAGAAATTTGGCATTTTCAAAAAAAAAAAGTGCATTACTCGAGAAACTTTGCTTTTCTTTAAAAAAACTTTAGCATTACCCGAGAAACTTTGCATTGCCTCAAAACACTTTAGCATTACCAGAGAAACTTTGCACTTCCTAAAAAAAGTTACCATTACCCGAGAAACTTTGCGTTTCCTCAAAAAAACTTTAGGATTACCCGAGAAATTTGGCATTTTCAAAAAAAAAATTGCATAACTCGAGAAACTTTGCTTTTCTTTAAAAAAAACAACTTTAGCATTACCCGAGAAACTTTGCATCTCCTCGAAAAAAACTTTAGCATTACCCAAGAAACTTTGCATTGCCTCGAAAAACTTTAGCATTACCCAAGAAACTTTGCATTGCCTCGAAAAACTTTAGCATTACCAGAGAAACATTGAAAGGGTTTAGAATTCCCAGAGGGAATGGGTGAAATAGTTTGATGTGTGCAGTTTTCTTTCATGTGTTGTCGTATTTCCAATTGAAATTTGTCACTTTTCAAAAATTAGCCAATATCCCTGATCATAGCTTGTAGCTTGTTATGGATAACAGCATTGAAGACACTTAAAATGATTAAATTCCTGCCATTTCTACATGTGAAAGGTAAGCATTTCCCCGGAAGAGAAATAATGCACATTTTAAATGTGTATATCTGCCAATTGTTTATTTTGTCAGAGTTTAGTAGGACACTAGCATATATACATGAGCACAGTTTAATCCCGCTTTAAACTGCTTTGAAACTTTATTAAGTATAATAAACCATCCGCAGGCTTATCAGTTCTTACCTGACATTTGCTCCAGGATATTTGTCAGTGCTGTTATTATCGGGGCCATTTCTGATCTCTAGACTGAAATGATAAACACGTTTATGAGTATGATCAATCAAACTGAATCTAAGGAAGAAAAGACAGTATAATCATGTCACATTTGGATTTACAACCTTCCCCTTCTGCCATTCTCTTTCACCCAATCTTAGTGTGTGCTGTCACATCGCATGAGTGAAGATAGCCATATACATGGGATTTGTAAGCAAACACACAGGGTATAGGGCCCTCGAGAACAGCCCTCTCAGCACCCCCAAAAGAAGCTGTGTTGAGAGAAGAGGAAGATGTTGGACAAACACACTACCAAAGGCAACTCTGTTTACTCTTCACCCTCCCCCAGTCACCATTTGCCTAAAGCTGGCAGTGCCATTTCAGTGGCCCCATGGCAACAGGAGAGAATATGTCACTGGGGTAAGTACTTTCTCATGATGTCATGAATTCATTATCTTGGCACAATGAAATACGGCATTGTCCGGTGCTCCGATAAGCCTCCTATAGCAGTGAGGGTGTGATCACTTCAAATGATCCTTCTTTATAGTCAGATAAACTTGTATGAAATTATATTGTTTACTGTAGGTAAACCGAAGCTTAATACGGGGTCGTTTACCATTTTGAAGGTTTACTCCAGAACACAAAAGCATAATTATTGAGCATTAAACCAGGACACACAGAGGGTATAGGGGGTGATTTTTCCCACACTATAAAATGTTATTTCAATATCAATAATAGAGAAAAGTTCTTATAGTGTAGTAGACGAGTATCCTCGTGGAACAAAAATAATGCAATATATTATGTAATACATTTCCATATATGTGAAACTAGTGCTTATATTTTTCAATATACTGCAATATATGCATTGACCATGTATATATTGACACATATAAAATATTTACTAATGAACACCAAAACAGCATTACATGTGATATTCATAAAGTTTTATCCATTTTACCATGCAACGTTTTATTCTTTATTGTGTACATATATTGCATAATGTGTATTGCATACATAGATATGCACACATTCATGCAACAGGCTTATAGTTCCCAGCATGCTTTGCTTCTGACTGTATGTGTTAACCCAATGGTTGGGTTAAATGTTTGCTTAAAGCAAATTGGTTGAATTTATACAAATAACCCATTCAAAAGTTTATGAACCATTAATTCTTAATCGCCCACCGACAACTGTAGTTGCCACAGTGTATAGTTGTCATTTCCCTTTTGTAAGTATTTTTATAAACCACCAAATAGAGGATTTCATTGGAGGAAAAAAAGTATTCACTTCCTGTCACATGAGGCTGCCGATTTCCTACCCCTACTTTCAGGAAGCATGGCAAAGGCATCCGCTCCCAAAAAAGGTCATTTTCATGTTATTTTCATGCTTTATTTTAAACAAGCATCTTTCATTTTGTCATTATGGGGTATTGTTTGTAGATGTGTTTGTGAAAAATAATACATTTTATCCATTTTGAAATATGGCTGTAACATAACAAAATGTGGAAAAAGTGAAGCGCTATGAATAGTTTCTGGATGCACTGTTATATATAACATATATTGTCTGTTTTTCACTGTGGCTGACAGAAAAGGAACAGCGAAAAGAGGGGAAAATAAAAATAAATGCTTTTTCATGTGTAAGGTGATGAAATAAAATTGTTTCATTCATCTCATCATTGAAAACATTTCTGATTGGCCATTTCTCCATCTTAGCTCAGAAAAATGAATGCTTAGCTAAGGAGGAACTGAGGAACTTTGTTGGTATATTTGACCCAGTTTTTGGACGCTGATTTAGACTACCCTTTTCAATTTTGTTTGCCTGGTTGAGTATTTAGGGAAAGTAACAAGCCTTATGCCACTGTCAAATCCAATACATTTGTGTAAAAGTGCCCACAGCCTAAACACAAACAATCGTGAACAGGTAACCACAAAATTACAGAAACTCCTCAATGGGTGCGTTTACATGCACACCAGTAAGCTGATAACTCCAAAAAATCAGCTTATTGAAGTAACCAGTTTTCCCCGTTTACATGCAAACCAGTGAACGGACAACGCAAGTAAACCGCGTTTACGTGACTATTTATAAACCGGGTTATTTCCTTGTTGTGCCGTCAAAAATAATAATGTCCGTATTTCTGACTCTTGAGTTTTTCAAATGTTACGTCAGTTGTGATGTTAAATAAAGCGTGCACCATCTCAGCGGGAGATTTACGGCTCATATTATCCCTTATGCAGTTATGCAGCGTTTTGACTGAACCCCTTCTACTTCTGCTGCATGAGAAAAGAGAACACCTCTTTACAATTTTCTGGGTCTTAAACGAGTCTGCGTTTGTAATATGTCCTTATTTCATGCAAAACGCTAGCTCGCTCTGTCTGGATGCTTTTAAATCTGCTGTAAATTTGCGTTTTTGTCACCTATCACACATGCGCACTTCAATAGGGCTTGGGCGCCGCGTTGCATTCTGGGACGTTGCGGCCATGTTGATGGCCTCGCAAAAGTAAACATACAGCAAGTCAAATGAGGAGAAGCAGAGTTGGGAGAAAGAAAAAAGCATGTTAAAATCCCAAAAGGGATGTGGAATTTACCGGGATACGTTAAATAGGGAAGGCAGGGACTGCTATAGAGACAAAATCGGAACTATTAAAGTTTTGGATCCACATGAATTTCCAAAGAAAGAGCGGAGCACCGACGACGACGAAAACTTTATTTTGTTGGTCCCCAACAGACATTCTACTGACTATAAGTAACTTTGCAACTACAATTCGACTTATTCTACTAACCCGAACCCCAACACATAACCATAACCTACCAGTCTACTAACAGTACAGTTAATACTCTAATTAGTGTTAGTTGACATGCTGTTGAAAACGTACATAGTTAGTAGAATGTTTAAAGTGGACTATCGAAATAAAGTCTAACCGAAACTTATATTATTATTATTATTATTATTATTATTATTATTATTATTATTATTATTATTATTATTATTATTATTATATAAGAAATTGCACTGCCTCCGTTTATATTTGTTATTGCAATGTTATTGTTTACTGTATTTATAATTTGCACTTCCTCCATTTTCTGTGTCTTTTGTTGTTATTTTATAGATACCTATTTATTTGCTTATATAGTATCTAAAGAATTTATTTTTTTAAAAAGTGTATTTATTATTGTTATATAAAGTGCACTCCGTTATATAAAGTGCAACAACTTGCACTCTGTTTTCTGTGTTCATTTTTTATTTGTAACCTTTTACCTTGAAGCATTCCACATTTCTGTGTTCTCAGGTTGCACTACTTGCAAATAAACACTAAAAAACATCTGATTGTGTGACAATTCTTGCTTTTTGCACATCGTACTGTTATTACTTCTTGTCCGTGGTTGCACCTCCAAGCATGAAAGCGGTGGAAAGTTAATCCATTTTCGACATTTCCCGTGGTGATTATGTGTTGTGCTGTTACACCCCAAAATGCAGCAACGGTTTACCATCGTTGAAATAACGCCAAAATAATCAAATTAAGACACACGACTGAGAGGGAGTACGTCTATAAACAGTGCGCAGTAGTCCGAGTAGCAGTAAAGGATGCCATCAACATGGCCGCCACGCCAAGTAATGACTTCATGACGCCCAAGCCATAAGCCGACAGAAAGCAGGATAATGCGTTTACATGCAGCGCGAAATCGAGGTAAGAGGCAAAAAACTACCTGTCCCGACCGGTTTATTCTTACGCCGTTTATGACATTACTCCGATAAAAGAAAACGGGTTACCACGTTTACATGACCATGTTCACTGTCGGCTTATTGGGCATAATCGGCTTAAGAACGTGCATGTAAATGCACCCATTGTCCAACATAACTGAACATTAAACACTAACTTAAACTAGCAACTGTTGAATATAATGTATAATAATGCAGTGGGGGAATATTTGTGGGTCCTGATAATATAACACAAATAATAATAATAATAATATAATAATAAAAAGGTTAAAAAAAAAATTGTTTATTGTGTCTTCGTGAGTTCAGTATCGAGATACATATCGAATAGTGACATGAGTGTATCGTTACACCCTATAGCAACATCTTTCCCTTTACCGAAAAACACATAAAATGACAATTTATTCCCTAAATTTACTATCCTAAAGCAGATTCCCTTGCAAGGCATGCTGGGAACTACAGATCCACTGCTCATTGCCCACAAATATTTATCTAGTTTTAACACAAATTAATTAAGTAAACGTCAGTTTTAAATATATTAGGTTGATTGAACACAATTATATTAAGTTGAGACAAAATTAGATATGTTTAAGTAAAGTGGACATAATTTAAATGTCATCTATAAAGGGCCTGAATCTTTTTTTTTTTTTGAGTGTAATCTCTGTTCAACTGCATTTTAGCAATGTTGCTGTTTAACAGAAGCGCCATTAGAGCATTTATTAAACTATTTGAATGTTCAAAACTCTGGGTAAAAACAGCAGGAGGGCGAGTAAACGATAACAGAGTTGTCATTTTGATTTAATCAAGTGCGTCTGTGTCAGTGTACGCTTGAGATTCTCCCAGATCTTAAATCTGATGAGCTTACAGACATTAGCATTTGTAGAGAAACTGTGTCTCCATTAATTCAGAAGTAGGCATTTCTCTTCCACACTTAAATATCAGCGTTTGAGTCTGAGTGCAAAGCCGGCTGTTTGTTTAAAGTAAAGAGCGTTTGTGGTGTTGCCGCTGCTCTAGCGGAGCCCCTGGCAACCAGAGCGGCCCGCCCTGACCCAGACCACTTCATAGAGGATGTGAGTGGACCTGAACTAACCCAGGATAAATTCGGTCGTTAGAATGAGGGCAGACGGGGTCACAGCAGTGTCACACAGACAACAGCTATTGTGAGGTGACAATGTTGGTTTGGGCTCAGCAGGAAACAGCAGGCGGACGGGCTGTGATGATGGATGGCTCTCTCTGGGGCACAATGGACAAGGAGATTGATAGATGGGAACTGCAGATGGAGGGCCACACAGAGGCGGATGTGAGCTTTTTGCTTCAGAACAGTGAAAGACATTTGGACATTGACAGAGACATTGATCTCATTGCAGATGTGTGACGTGATTGTCGTCAGACGGGTATATTTGTTTAGAAAAGTTGATTTTGAAAAGATACACTTGTTTTAGTGCAGATATTGTGGGTTAAATTAAAGCAGAAAAGGCCATACTGTACACTGATTTTACCATGGCTTATGGGCACAGTAATGCACGGCACAAAGCAGAGAGTTCTTAATTTTTAAGTAGTTTGTTTTAACATGATAAGGTGGTTTGTTTTACAACAGATTTGAATGTGGCTCATTCAATAACATTGTTTTATGTTCTAATACAGTCCCAACTGTGTAGTCAAAGAAACAACAACAAAAAGGTAGTGCTAAATGTTTTGAATGCAAGATTTTTATTTTGAAAGTTTTCGTGAAAGCTGTTTACTCTTCAGTCAGACACAAGCAGTGTCCCAATTTAGAGGCTGCATCCTTCCAGGGTTGGACCAAGCATTGTCAAATGGGACAGGCTATCCTATGGAGGACTTTTCTTGTCGCCTAGCAACTGTGACAGCTTTTGTTAAAGTGTGACCGTTTATTTGACTGATTATTCAACTGGACTTTTGTTTAAAGTTATATTAAACTCTGAAAACAAAACAGGGTTCACGAAATGTCTAAATATGTTCACATGGCCATTTTTGTATAATTTTTGTATACATATAAATATATAAGTATTAAATTATACAATCACATCTTAGTAAGATATTAGTCAACATTTGAACTCCTTTAGTTTTTTTTATTTTGTTACATTTGTCTCATTAGATACGAGTAAGCTGAAATCCAATACTTTTGTGTTTAAAAGTGTAATTCGGCGAGTTCTCTCCTGTCCTCACACATTGGAGTAAGAAATGTTGTTTCAACTTAAAATATTAAACGTAATATTTTATATTCTCAACATATTAGAATTTGTATAATAACTAATGATACAATAGCCAATTAGGCTTAACATTATGCCTAAAATTACTCCACTAGACCCCTGAAGGTGAGCTGTGGTATCTGGCACCAAGATGTTAGCAGCAGATCCTTTAAGTCATGTAAGTTGCGAAGTGGGGCTTCCATGGATCAATAAGACTTTTTTTCTTTTTTTTTGTTCAGCATATCCCACAGATGCTCAATTGGATTAAGATCTGTGAAATTCGCCTTATTCACCTGGCGGCCATTTTGAAAACTCTAACGCCGTTGAGGGGTAGACAAACCCGGAAGCTGGACTCCGATACAGTACTAATCAGTAGCAGCATTCTGTGTCACTGCACTTCGTCACTCAGGAAAAAATCCTACAGAGGACAAACCTTTTAACGTTTTCCGGAGGACAAGGGATTACATGGAGAGTGGATTAAAAAAAATATCAGAAGGGATCCTGGTCGTAATTTCTGCATTTTACTACAGACGAAGTTCGAAAGACTCAAGCAATAGCAAGACTGGGACATGTCAAGTCAGCTTTATTCAGCGCTTTTACAATGCCGATTGATCCAAAGCAGCTTCACGGTGTTAACAGGACAATAAAATTTGATTCGGCTGCAGTCATTCTGGAGAAACCGGTGATGTTATCAGCTTATTTTCATGTGTCAACGTGGGCAGATCAGTATTATAGTTGATACAGTTAATTTACATGTGGGAGATATGTGTATGTATACGCTACTGGATCTTCATATATGTAAAATAAAATGCCCATTTATCTAAAGAATAAAGTACAATTTTATTACACATGGATGATGTCTTTCATAACTTTACATCTGGTCAGAACATCAGAAAGAAATAAGTCATTCGAAAACATTGATAGGCACACTGGTCTAGGTTTGTAAATGGTAACTATGTACATGTATTGGTATGGAGGAATACAAATGGCCTGCTTGTATATCGTAAGTATGGAAACACGTACCAGAAAAGGGCAGAACATTAGAAATTACATTAGGAGCAAAATTAAAAAACATTAACAAATGAAAACTATATGCATAAACATATTATCAGTGATGCATTACATGATTTTGTTACACACAGCAGGCAGAAAGTGAGTGACACAGAATGCTGCTACTGATTAGTACTGTATCGGAGTCCAACTTCCGGGTTTGTGTACCCCATAACGGCGTTAGAGTTTTCAAAATGGCCGCCAGGTGAATAAGGCGAATTGGGAGGTCAAGTCAACACCTCAAAGTTGTTGTTGTGCTCCTCAAACCATTCCTGAACCATTTTTGTTTTGTGGCAGCATTATCCTGCTGAAAGAGGCCACAGCCACCAGGGAATAACGTTTCCATGAAAGGCTGTACATGGTCTGCAACAATGCTTAGGTAGGTGCTACATGTCAAAGTAACATCCACATGGATGGCAGGACCCAAGGTTTCCCAGCAGAACATTGGCCAAAGCATCGCTGCCTCTGCCGGCTTCCCTTCTTCTCATAGTACATCCTGGGGCCATGTGTTCCCCAGGTAAGTGACATGCACGGCCATCCCCGTGATGTTGTAAAAGCAAGCGTGATTCATCAGACCAGGCCACCTTCTTCCATTGCTCCGTGGTCCAGTTCTGATGCTCACGTGCCCACTGTTGGAGCTTTCAGCAGTTGGTCAGCATGGGAACACTGACTAGTCTGCGGCTATGCAATCCTCATACACAACAAACTGCGATGCATTGTGTTTTTCTGACACCTTTCTGTCAGAACCAGAATAGTGGCACTGCTATTAAGTGCCTGAGAGAGAGAAAAAATTGTCATTGTGCTAAATCAATATATTCAGTGTCTGTTGTCAGTCAGTCAGTGTGTTTACAAGTACGTTCTTAAACGGATTATGCCTAATAAACCGACAACGAACTTGGTCATGTAAACGCGGTAACCCGTTTTCTTTTATCAGAGTAAGGTCATAAACGGCATAACCGGTCGGGACAGGTAGTTTTTTGCCTCTTACCCTGATTTTGCACAGGATACACGCATTAACCTGCTTTCTGTCTGCATGTGTGATAGGTGATCGAAACACAACAGACAGAGCAAGCTAGCGTTTTGTAAGAAAGAAAGGACATGTATCACAAACGCAGACTCTTAAAGGGTTACTTCAGCGATTAACATATGGCTTTGTATCAGTAGAAACCCTTGAGTATATTCAAATGATCGTGCTCCCCCCTCTTATATCCCCCTGAGACAAGAGATTTATGCATTTTATTTCTGGAAAAATTCCTCTCGTGACGCAAATTGACGATATTTGCGTCACGAGAGGAATGATTGCCAAGAGGCTAAAGACTACAGCCAGCAGAGGGAGCCATTTCCGCATATTTTCAACTCGCGTGTGGGGAATGGAGATCACACTTACAGCACAGATCAGCTACAGGCATTAATTTAAACGGATGCTAAGCAATGTAAGTGTTTTAACTTCTCAAATTAATTTCTATGAAAGTTAAGCTTCCAATGGCATGAACTGAAAACGCGTTGTGAATGTATGCAGCGAATGTGGTCGCGATTACCTCAGCTCTCATCATGAGAGCTCATCAGCTCATTTATGGCGTTAAATGTAATCTGAGTCTGCTGTGAAACTCACGCGGCAACTCGATCGTTATATTGAACAGACACGTTCAGTATTTAATTGTAGGAACTCAGTCTCTGTAATCCAGTAGCGGTGGCTTTGTGAATGGCCTCACAGGGCAGTGAAGCATTCTGGGAATTGTAGTCTTTCATCCCCATGAGACAAAAATACATTTTCTGTCTTTTCTCAGTCTAGAAAGCACCAAATTCAAAAATAATTTCACATTTCTACTACATTAATGACCCAGTTTAAATACAGATTGATCTTCCCAGCGCTGAAGTACCCCTTTAAGAGCCAGAAAATTATATCTCATGCAGCAGAAATAGAAGAGGTTCAGTCAAAACGCTGCATCTGTAACTGCATGAGAGAATAATATGAAATTTCCATAAATTTCCCGCTGACACGTTTTCAAGTTTTATTTAAAATCACAACTGACGTAACATTTGGAATATTTTGAGTCAGATACGGAAATTATTATTTTCGACGTCACTACAAGGAAACAACCCGGTTTATTAATAAAGTCGTGTAAACGTGGTTTACTTACGTTGTCAGTTTACTGGTTCGAATGTGCGTGCTCACTGTTATTATCCTAATGTTATTTTTGTAACTTGTTACAAAAATAAAAAGTCTCTCACCACAGAAAAATGTACTTTTTTTGAAGTACAATTCATGCAAATATGAATTTGCATGAATTGGGAAAAGAATTTAGAATTTGCATGAATATGGGAATATAGAAACTATGTTAGTGACATTCTTACAATTTATGTGTATGTTAAGTGAAGTGGGATGGTCCCTGTCAATCATTTTTGAGAAATATTTTGCTTTGTTGAAATTCCTAAAAATTGTTGCAGCTTAACATGGGGAAAGTGAGGGTCACATGGCCAAACCAGTTGAGAACCACCACGTTCTAACAAGTCTGAGATGTGTAGCAAATCATCTACTAGAAGACAACAATAGTGTCATCTCATACAGGAAACCAGTCTATCACTGTCTCATCTCTCTGCCAGGAAAGACTACAAATTACTACTGTTAGTCATGTAGGCCGGTAGCCAGCAGCAAACAGGTTCATTGGCCTCTATATGCAATCACTGAATCACCTGATGGAATTCAGGCCAGGGTTTTTTTTCGTTGTTTTTTTCCCCAGCATAACAAAAGGGCTCTGTTTGCAGACCCTCTCGAGCCTGTTGCAACTTATGTAAGAAATGAGGGAGGGAGGGAGATAAAATAAAGCTATGATATGAATATATGTTCCAGATATGTGCAATTTAATTGTTTAATTTCAATATCAGAGGAACATGTGCATATTTATTTTTCATATTTACTCCATAAATATAGGCCTAAATGAAATAACCCTAAACAATAAACTTATTAAACAAAAGTTTGGGGTTAGTAAGGGTTTTTCTTTAAGAACTTCTGCTCACCATGGGTGCATTTATTTTATTATAAAATAAAAATAAAAATTACAGTTCGAAATAATTTCAAATGTAATTTATTCCTGTTACGCAAAGCTAAATTTACAGTCTTCAGTGTCACATGATACTTCAGAAATCTTTTATGTTCTGATTTGATGCTCAAGAAATACAGTACGTCTGATTATCTATTTTGAAAAAAAAAACGTATTTTGGTGGTTTTATTTGATGATTAGAAAGCTTAAAAGAACAGCATTTTTTTTTTAAATCTTCTGTAACATAAATGTCTCTTTAATGTCTATTTTGATCAATTTAATGCATCCTTGCTGAATAAAAGTATTTAAAAAAACAAAAACAAAAACATTTGAACAATAGTGTATTTAGAATTATTGTACATGAATAGATAATAACAACTAATTAACATGGATAAAATGTCTGTGTAGTCTCAAAAATACATGATCCAAAATTTGTTTTACTGTATGATGAAATTGGAGAATCTTTTTTTAAAGGGTTAGTTCACCCAAAAAATGAAAACTATCCCATGAATTTCTTACCCTCAAGTCATCCTAGGTGTGTATATGACTTTGTTCTTTCAGACGAATAAAATTATATTACAGTTATAAATATCGTCGCTCTTCCAAGCTTCATAATGACAGTGAATTGTTGGGTCATTTTGAAGTCCATACGAGTGCATCTATCCATCATATAACTGCTCCACATGGCTCTGGGATGGTTAAAAAGGCCTTTTGAAGTAAAATGGTGCCTTTGTGTAAGAAAAATATCCATATTAAAAACTTTTATAGATTGAAATAACTAGCTTTTCAGCGGTACGCGAGACGACTGGCATGTTTGGGTGAACTAACCCATTAAGTTCAGTGGGACAACTCATTTACCTAACCAACATGCTGATCTGAACTCAAGAATATTAAGAAAAAAGCGTTGATTTGAGGATGCCACAAAGAGCCGTTAAACAGTCTTTAAATAACATATTTTTTAAGGTAACACTATTTTGATAGTCCACTTTAGATGGTCTACTCACTGCAAGTACCTTTGCAACTACATTTCCGCTAACTCTCAGAGTACTGTTTGGTTACGGTTTGGCAAAGTGACTAAAAGTCAGTGAATGTCTGATGGGAGCATCAAAATAATGTAATGGCATATATTAAGCAGACAGTCTACTAATACTATAATGAGAGTTAGTTAGTTGCAAAGTTACTTCTAGTTAGTAGAATGTCTAAAGTGAATCATCTGAATAAAGTGTTACTTTTTAAAAAGGAAAGAGCAAAGCTCAAACCAACACCTGCAGTCGCAAACAGGACATGATTCATATCTGCTATAAGAAAGTGTCAGGTTTGAGATGCCACATTGTGTAAACGGAAACTTACCGGCAGAACCATTGAGACATGTGATCGTTATCATTACACATCTGTGGCATGTCCCAGTCTGATGACAACCCTATGAACGGTCAGGGACAAGTGTGTGTGTGTGTGTGACAGCTGAATCATCAGCTGTATAAAGAATGGCTGAGCAGAGGGAAAGTACATCTTAAACAACAGTCCCACACATATGTACGCACACTGTCAGCAGCAGTGCTGCACATATGCACAATCCTGACATTTATATTCTTCATGTGGGTAACGGTAACATCTCTGAGGTTGTGTAGGATCAGACCCCTTGACCCGGGAGAATCAGCTCAGTCAAGGAAAACGACCAAAGGAAGCAAACGCTGACGACTTGCAGGTGTTTAAATACAGCAGGTGGAAGAGTAAACACGATAAACACTAAATTATGGGCACAGGGTAACCCACGGTGAAGGGGCCGCAATCATAAAAATGACAGGAAGAGAATCTAACTTGTGGATTGGGAAGGTTTTGTGTTTTGTGCATTGCATGAAAGGATTGGTCAAGATTCTTCAAGGAAATAAAATGCAACCCCTTTGTGAAAAGTAGTAGGCCTACTACTCTTAATAGTACCTAATACGGAAATAACATACTTTAGAAAAATATCCTTAAGTGCAAACTGAATGTTTCAGACACTTAATTGCATGTTATTTTCTATTAAAGGTGGGACTGCCATTAGGCCAGTGTTATATTTTGTTCTGTTGAGTATCTACAATATCCCAAATGTTTCCAACTATTTGTAAATTGTGAGAAAATTGCTATTTTAACTAAGGACAGGGACGTTTCAGCATAGCGTTTGAGGAAGTCGCCTGTCAATTGCGTTATATCTGCGCTACCCTCGGTTTCGGGTTTTATTTGGCAGGAGCGCTTTACTCTTAGCAGTGTGAACAAGTGAACGCACAGAGTAACGTCATAACATCGTTTTCAACACACTTAAATGTGTCTAATATGATAAACAGAGCTGCATTACCTCATAATCATAACCGGAAGAGCGGATCAGTGCAGGCGCCCGGCGACTGTGTCCCGTCCCGTCATAATAAAAGTCCCGGTATTCGCAAGGCGGGTATTTGTTTAACAATCGCTCCAGCAGCTATGCTCAGCTCCACAACACTCGGTCCTGCTCTACTTTACACTAGTAACGTTAATAACCGCAAGCATGAACGTGATTTCTGCCCGAGTCCTATTTTCCACCGGCTGTGATGTGAAGACCACATGTCCCAAGATGCTGCGCTCAAACTTTGCGTCATCAAACTACGCATTTGTTTTGAATAGGCGCCCTCCAGTGGATGGAAAGTTGCATAGTGCACCTTTAAAGGTACACTATGTAACTTGTATTTGTTCAAAATGCAACAAATCAGCATTAAATCCTTCTTTTAAAGTGTGTTTTTGTCGTACCCTGATTCACTATGGTAAGCCTTTTATAAGTTTTAGACCTGACGAGATGGTTTTCGCGGGAAAATGTGTATATTGCGTAACTCGTCCGTGTGTCTCGTCTTATCTGTAAATAGGAACGTTTCTCCGGCTACTTTGATGTGTGTCGGTGTGTGAGTGGCAGAGGTTAGTTGTCACAATGAGCAACAAAGGTTGACATGGATCACGCTAAATCGAAATCTACTGGGGAATCATATGTTGTTTGTTTTTAAACCGAACAGAGGAGAAAGTCTGGCGCCAAAAAGAAAACGTGAAAGAGCTCGTAATAAAACCAGAATCAACATTGGCTTAGCTTTTCGGAAATAGCGAGAACTGGGATTTGCAATGTAAAAGCAACGCGGAGATCAGGTAAGGTATATTATTGAACCGATAAATTCTCTAACAGGTCACTGTAAAGCATTATCTATTGTGAAGGCTGTAGTCAGTGAATAATTTAAAAATGATACAACAAATACAACAAAACGCATTTGTTGTAGTGCTGTGCTGGAGTTTATTTTCAAGGAAGTATTGTGTCTATTAATGGGTAAAGCTACAGTAACATCTTCAGCTGTCAGCCTGATATTATGTCCATCTAAACTGGTAATATAATATTTTATGAGCAGTAGGAAAACCATATTCACCTGTATCTTTAGTATATCTTTAAATAGGCTAAATTAAAATGTATTATCGTTTGAATATGTACAGTACTTTATATATGCTATTTTTAATGACCACAGAGAGTCAGGACCTCGGTTTAACATCTCATCAAAGAACGGTGCTCTTTGACAGTACAGTGTCCCCATCACTATACTGCGGTGTTAGGACCCACACAGACCACAGGGTGAGCACCCCCTGCTGGCCTCGCTAACACCTCTACCAGCAGCTACCTGGTTTTCCCAGTTGGTCTCCCATCCAGGTACTGACCAGACTCAGCCCTGCTTAGCTTCAGTGGGAAACCAGTCTTTGACTACAGGGTGATATGGCTGCTGGCTAGTCTTTGAAATATGGTTAAAGTTAGCCTACTGCCAAACATACTATCAAGCATGTATGATTAACTAAAATATACTTTAATGGCATTTCTATTGAAACTTTGAAGTCATGTGATTTTATCAGTTGGATCTCACGAAAATGCGTATATAGTACGAGTGTGCAATGTCATGAAGTGTATAGCCTACGGCAAAACTCATTTTGCAGTGCATATGCTACGCTGTTTTTCGCGTGCATATGATACGCACTTTATGGCGTATTATATGGATGAACCCCCCACCCCACCACCCTAATCCTACCCAAGAGCGTGTCATATACACCCCATAAAGTGCGTATCACATGCACGCCAGAATGAGTTTTGGCTTATACATTCCACGAAATTGCACAGTATTTATATGCATTTACATGTGATCGGGTTGGATTTTATATACAGTATTTTGCAACTGCATGATGATACATAAATATATATACTTTAAATGTTAAATCACACTGCAATTAACCAATTAAGATACTTTACATGTGCTTTAGTATGTTAGTCAACACATTAAAATAATATAACATGATATATAATGTTTAAATAATAATAATAATTTTTGTTGTTGTTTTTTTACTATAGAGTTTACTTTATAAAAGCGTACTTAAAGGTGTACTATGCAACTTTCCGTCCACTGGAGGGCGCCTATTCAAAACAAAGGCGTAGTTTGATGACGCAAAGTTTGAGCGCAGCATCTTGGGACATGTGGTCTTCACATCACAGCCGGTGGAAAATAGGACTCGGGCAGAAATCACGATCATGCGGTTATTAACATTACTGTAGTGTAAAGCAGAGCAGGACCGAGTGTTGTGGAGCTGAGCACAGCTGCTGGAGCGATTGTTATACAAACACATGGCTCGTGAACACCGGGACTTTTATTATGACGGGACGGGACACAGTCGCCGGGCGCCTGTACTGATCCGCTCTTCCGGTTATGATTATGAGGTAATGCAGCACTGTTTATCATATTAGACATTTAAGTGTGTTGAAAATGATGTTATGACGTTACTCCGTGCGTTCACTTGTTCACACTGCTAAGAGTAAAGCGCTTCTGCCAAATAAAACCTGAAACCGAGGGTAGCGCAGATATGACGCCATTGACAGGCGGCTTCCTCAAACGCTACGCTGAAACGTCCCGGTCCTTAGTTAAAATAGCAATTTTATCACAATTTACAAATAGTTGGAAACATCTGGGATATTGTAAGAACTCAACTGAACAAAATATATATCACCGGCCTAGTGGTTTTTGGATATTTTACTGCAAAAAAACTACATTAGTTTAGAAACCTAGTCATGAAAGTGGACCTTTTATTTAATTAATATTATATTACCTGCAGGCAGTATTTTTTATTTTTATTTTTTTTATTTTAGGATTCAATGTACAATACAAATGTACATTGAGCACAATTAAGTGGACTTATAAACATCAATACATTTAACAATAGTCCTATTCACTGTTTTGGTAACAGACCAACAGTCTAAAAACTGACTGAACTTGTGTTTCTCATGATTGTAAAAGGCTTATGCCTCTGTTGTAGAAAGTATCAAATGTGCCTACATTTGAATTTAATTGAAATGCTAATGTTAACAAAATATTGTGGTGGATAGCAGCCCACAGGATGTGGTGAGACTTTTGACTATTTCCAGAAAATCTCCCCCAGTAATACCATGTAGCCACTGTTTCTGCTTGTTATGACAGTTTTGAATGGTGTTCTCAGATAAAGAGTCATTTGTGAGCATGTTTCTGGCTGTGTTGTTGAGAGTCATGCTCTGCCAGGCTGAACACAACCTCAGATATATTAGCAGACATTCCTCCGAATGCCTGACTGCTCAACAGTTGTTGCTGTTAGCTGCCGTGAGCCTGGAGATTGATTATGGGTGGACAGACGTGCCTCTTAAACTAGAAAATGCGCTGACGAAAAATTCCCTCAACCTCTGCTATCTATAACATGTATATCTGCGCAGGAATGTCAAATGCCATGAATACCCCACTTACAAAGATGATGTGAATTAGTGGAAATATTATATGTTAGCTATACTCTAAGGGGATCTGCTTTCTGTCCTATATTAAGACACACACACACTAAAGTATGACTTATGTAATTATGATTATATATTGTTGCTGCCAAAACAGCCCTGACCCATCGAGGCTTGGACTCCACTAGACTCCTGAAGGTGTGCTGTAGTATCTGGCACCAAGATGTTAGCAGCAGATCCTTTAAGTCCTGTTAGTTTCGAGATAGGACTTGAACATGTTTGTTAGCACATCCCACAGATGCTCGATTGAATTGAGATCAGGGGAATTTGGAGGCTTTGCAATGGTATATTTACTACATAACATACATGCTCCTAAAACCATTCCTGAACCATTTTTGCCTTGTGGCAGGCGCATTATCCTGCTGAGTTCGGATGCTCACGTGCCACTGTTGGTGCTTTCGGTGGTGGACAGGGGTCAGCATGGCCACCCTGACTGGACTGTGGCTATGCAGCCCGATACACAACAAACTGTGAAGCACTGTGTATTCTGACACCTTTCTATCAGAACCAGCATTAACTTCTTGAGCAATATGAGCTACAGTAGCTCGTCTGTTTGATCGAACCGGACCACACAGGCCAGCCTTCACTGCCCACGTGCATCATTGAGCCTTAGCCGCCCATGACCCTGTCACCGCCGGTTCATCCACTGCTCCTTCCTTGGTCCACTTTTGATATCTGACCACTGCAGACGGGAACACCCCACAAGAGCTGCCGTTTTGGAGATGCCCTGACCCAGTCATCTAGTACCACAATACGGCTCTTGTCAAACTCGGTCAAATCCTTACGCTTGCCCATTTTTCTAGCTTCTAACACATCAACTTTGAGGAAAATGTTTACTTGCTGCCTTATATATCCCACCCACGAACAGGTGCTGTGATGGAGATAATCAGTGTTATTTATTTTATCTGTCAGTGGTCATAATGTTACGCCTAATCAGTGTATATGATTCTTCAGCATTGAAAAAATAAATGTTTCTTGAGCACCAAAACATCTTATTAGAATGATTTGAAGACTGGAGTAATGATGCTGAAAAATGATTTAAAAAATGCAATTTGAATATATATACAGTATTAGTATATAAAACAGTAATTTAAAAATAATAATAATTTTACTGTTTTTACTGTATTTTATCAAATAATTTCAGCTTTGGTAGACTTTGTTTAAAAAACATTAAAATCTCACCAACGGCAAACTTTTAAACGCTAGCCTTGTTTTGCTTCCCTCTTCTTTTCTTTTCCCCCCTTCTTTTTCTTTCTTTCTTTTTTTACATTATATGATTTTTATTTTATTTTATGTTTTTCCATAACCATAATTCTAACCGTTTGTTTTTGAGACAATTGCAATAACATTGTGACCTATAGAACCTTTTCCAATGGTTCTTTTTTAGGGCTTATTATCATATTTATTAAAATGTTGTGCCAATTGAGCATATCAGTACGCCAGTACAGGTTATGCATTTTACAGGTTATAAAATCACTGTATACAACATGGCCTCTGGTGGTTTATTAGCAGTGGTGTAATGTAACTAAGTAATAGCCTAACAGGCCTAACAACTCTAATAATATCTACATCGTTACAGTTTAGTTATCTGTAGGCCTACTTTACTTAGTTTTTATATTCTGCCAACTTTTACGAGACTACATTTCTTAAATAAAATGTATACTTTTACACCGATACATTTCCCCAAAGCATTTCGTTACTTACTACAAAATAAAGTCAGAAGAACAGAGTGCAAGTAAGCATGTGCAAACAAGTGCTCGCACTGCCGCGGTTGATTACCTTTTCGGCTGAGACAAGACAAGTCTAGTCCGCTGTCGTTATACAGCTCGAGAGCGGCCTCTAGAGGCCAAATAAACACTCTGATGCCTCGAGTTTGTTTTGACACGTGAGGCGACGCGCTGCACAGAATGGGACTCTTCAAAAACGGATTTAAAACGGACAACAAAACGGTATGTTAGACAGTACGATGTAGTGCATATTTTTATATCACTATAAATTAATTAGTTTGTTGACTAAATGCTGCATTAGTGGAGAGCTCGGTGTTCGCCGTCGAGGCTGAGAGAAACGGTAATAACGTTACCTCAAGCGGTTAAAACAATGTGACCAAAAACACGCAAATCTGTCCCTTGTACTGTTTAATGTCACGATTGTTACCGAACTATATGCATTTAGCTTCTATGCCATTATTTTTCGGCGAAATTGCATATTTAAACTGGGTAGCCTATTATCATGCGGCCCAGAAATATAAGTTAGCAGAAATGCATTTCAGTTTATTTTTTTTTATTTTTTAATGGCATTGCAGCATATTTTGATTTATGCCTGGTTCAGACTACACGATATAATAAATATATATTGTATATAAAAATATCTTGTAGTCTGAAACAGGCATTAGATAATTGTGAAGTTTTCCACACAAAAACAAAAAAACGTGCAAAACCACAAAAACACAACACAAAACAAAAACAAAAAAACCGAACATATAATCAGTGTTGGGGTAACATTACAAGTAGCCTATGTAGATTATGTAATCAGATTACTTTTTTTAAGTGACGCAAAAAGTAGTAATGCGTTACTTTTAAAATTTACATCAAAATATCTGAGTTACTTTTTCAAAAGAGTACCGCAAGGTACTTTTTTTTTCCCATTTATTGACCGACAGCTCTCTTTAAATGTAGATACTTCGAGGCTTCTTATTGCACACTTGGTGTGAAAAGGTCTCTACATTTGTTAAAAAATAGAACTTTTTTTGTTATATAACAAAAACAAGCCCAGCCCAGGTGAGAAAAAGTACCGCAAGAGTAATGTAACTCATTACGTTAAAAAATAATAATAATAATATTTAAATTAGTAAATTAAGGGAGTAATGCAATATTGTAATGCATTACTTTTTCAAAGTAACTTTTGAAAACCCCAACCCTGATTTTAATATAACCTACATTCATATCATTTCAATGCTCTGTTTTAATGAATTGGTAACAAAGTCCATTTGTAACATTAGGTTAATAACCGTATTGTTCATTGTTCATTTATTTTATTTAGTTTACTAATACGTTTTAAAGGGATACTTAGCTGCTTTTTCATATTAAACTATGTTCCCTTAACTATGTTTCCCTTAAATAAGACAAGTTGATACACACCTCTCGTCTGAGTGCGTGCACTTAATCTCTCTGACGCACGGTGACGATCCAATAGCATTTAGCTTAGCCTACTAAGCCCAGTTCATTCACTATGGTCAAGTATGGTGACATAAAATAAAACGTGGCGTTTTTCTAAGCGGATTAAAAAGGAGAACTATTATGTATGGTGAAATAGCACTTTTGAGAGTATTTCAACTCGGCAATATAAAAAGTCCCGGCTGAAACATCCTCCCTCACATCTCCCCCTATTGACAGAAATGAGAGGGAGGGGGAGATGTGAGGGAGGATTTTTTTTATGCGTGACTTTTTACTGCGCTGAGTCGAAGTACTCAGAAGTGCTATCCCGCCATTCATAAGTTCTCCTTTTTAATCCGCTCCTTTTTAATACTTGGTCGTTCAACTTTTCGTGCACAGTGCCTTGCGAAAATATTCGTCCCCCTTGAACCTTGCGACCTTTTGCCACATTTCAGGCTTCAAACATAATGATATGAAACGTAGGGCTGGACAATAATTCAATATCAATATATATCGCGATATATTTTTTTTCAATAACGGTGATATGATTTTTAAACACTTTTCCGATATTTCGATATACATTACAGCATTCCTCACTGACTGACGTTCAGGGCGCAGCCGTCAGAAAGAGCAGAACACGATTGGCTACTTGCGTGATGACGTACACCACGGACACGCAGCCAGTGCTCAGCAGTAGTAATAGATCCAACGCGGCAAGTTTTAGCTACAAAAAGAGTTTCCCTGACCGCAACACAAATGTGACTGAACGAGCTTCCACAAGTAAGGAGAAAGACTAACTTTCTTTAGTGGCGTGGAAGTGGTTCGGCTATCTAGAGCACTATTCGCACGGGATTATTATCTAGGGACCTCTGTGATTTAGAAATTACTCCCCACATCTGAGTTTTGCGTGGCGCATTCGCACGGGATAAGCCTGTGAATTTACTCGAATTTACTGACTTCTCCCGGATATATTGTCAATACTTCGTTATAGATATATAGCTGTATGAAATCATACACAGGCATCGATATCGTTTTGATTATTTTACAGTAGCCTAATAAATAAATATCGTTTCACAACGCCATGAACTGAGCTCAGACCAGCGGTAGCAGTCAGATTTCATTTATCACGAGTGAGAAGCTGACACAAGACGGAAGATTCAGTTTCAAAACTAAATGTAAAAGCACCTATTTAAACAAGCTTGTCATTGTACTGTACTGTACTGTACTGTACTGTTCTGTTTTTCATTAAGAACAGTAGGCTATTGATGTTAATATTAAACACACCATTCAATCAGATTACTCCCAAATTGATACTCATTCTAAAGTGAAAGTATAATCCGTGTGGGCGCGGCTGCACGGGAATTCATAACGGTGCGCATTATGAATGCAGACTTTATTCTTCGTCAAAGATAAAGATAGAAATTCTTAATATAAATTACCTTTCAAAGCTTGTGAAAGACGGTCAGACATGGCTTCACGAAAATGTATCATTTGCTCGTGTTTAAAGCCTTGCAAAAAGCAGCGTGCACTCATTTCAAACAGAGCACAAATAGGCCACTGAATTGAGTCTTCTTTTATTTATTTTTTGTGCATCAGCAGATAAAGGTCTATAGTTTTGCATAAAAGGAGAATATAGCGCTATGAATCGTTCTTCACTGAAATTTAAAACTTGAAAATGCCCAATAAACTGCGTAGTGAGAGTATGTTTATTTGACGGTGATTTCACATTTCTTGTTCGTATAACGGCTAAATACAAATAAAAGGTGAACATTCATTTATTTGTACCGTTTTTATTTCTAAAATATGATATAGTTTTATAGGAGGAGGTTTCATAGACTTGGCAAATTAATTTTTCAGAAGTTTGTAGGTACAGACATCCTTTGTGGCAGTTCTTGGTAGTTTGTCTAAAGCTTTTATATAGTTCATATCGATATCGAAATTATATCGTATCGACCAAAATTAAGAAATATATCGTGATATAAATTTTGGCCATATCGTCCAGCCCTAATGAAACGGTATTTTTTTGTGACGAATCAACAACAAGTGGGACACAATCATGAAGTGAACAAAATTTATTGGATATTTCAAACTTTTTTAACAAATCAAAAACTGAAAAATTGGGCGTGCAAAATTATTCGGCCCCCTTAAGTTAATACTTTGTTGCGCCACCTTTTGCTGCGATTACAGCTGTAAGTCTCTTGGAGTATGTCTCTATCAGTTTTGCACATCGAGAGACTGAAATTTTTGCCCATTCCTCCTTGTAGAACAGCTCGAGCTCAGTGAGGTTGGATTGCACTTCAGGTATTTCAAATATTAATGGTTATTAGCTTTAAACTTTCTGCTAAAATACGTTATATTAGATTATATAAGTTAAAATGAAAGTGCTCCATTAGCTTTTTCTTTCAAGAATTTATTTTTAAAAAGAACTAAAAAAAAAAAAAAATTCATTAGAATCATCTTTTACATAAAGTACTATTAAGTAAAACATTTAAAGCTGAAAAAATAACACATTTCGCCATGAAATCATGTAGTGAATTGTTCTGTGTGTTTAACAATAACCATTATGATCCAGAGCTGTGAAAAATAAAATGCATGAAAACACAGTTTTTTTTCCCCAAATTCAAAGTACCCTTTAAATAATTAAAACTAGATGCTTATCTTAACTTTAAAGGGGTACTTCAGCGCTGGGAAGATGAATCTGTATTTAAACTGGGTCATCAATGCAGTAGAAATGTGAAATTATTTTTGAATTTGGTGTCTTCTAGACTGAGAAAAGACAGAAAATGTATTTTTGTCCCATGGGGATGAAAGACTACAATTCCCAGAATGTTCGCTGCCCTGTGAGGCCATTCCCAACACCACCAACTTCATTACTGTGACTGAGTTAGAGAAGACACTACATTTAAAAACTGAACGTGTCTGTTCAATATAATGAGTGAGTCACCGCGCGAGTATCACAGCCCTGAGCACTGACTGCAGGAGTGATGAGAGCTGAGGTAATCGCGACTACACTCGCGGCATACATTCACAACTCGAGTTCAATCTGGCGCGTTTCAGTTCATGCCTTTGCAAGCTTAACTTTCATAGAAATGAATTTGAGAAGTTAAAAGACTTACATTGCTCACCATAGCTCCGTTTAAATGATCCTGTCTGCAAGCTGAGCTCTCCCTGCCAGCTGAGTGTTATCTCCCCATCCCCCATGCGCAGATTCAAAACATGCGGAAATAGCTCCCTCTGCTGGCTGTAGTCTTTAGCCTCTGGGCAAACATTCCTCCTATGATGCAAAAATCGTCATTTTGCATCATAGGAGGATTTTTTCCAGAAATAAAATGCATAAATCTCTTGTCTCAGGGAAATATGAGGGGGGAAAGCACACTAATTTGAATATTCTCCAGGGTTTCTACTGATACAAAGGCATATGCTAATCGCTGAAGTAACCCTTTAAGGTTACTTTTATCATGTAAACTACCCATATACAGCATGTTATAGGCCTATGCATATGTGTTTGGAACAGGGAAACACGGTCGCATTTGCAAGAGATATGCTGCCTAATGTGCCTATCATAAATCAAAGCACGAGAATGACGGGTCGAGCAGACAGAAAAAATCGGACAGAATGGACTATATTTGTCTGTATTTGCAATACATGTGCCGCAGTTCCGCGACCAATGCCGCCTGTGTAAAAGCACAACGGGCGCACGCTGCGGCTCCTGCTCTCCATACGCAAAGCTTCTGCGCTGCCTGCGCATGCAGTGTGGAACCGCCGTTAGCGTCGAGTTTCTTAACTTTTCCGCTGACGAAAGCAGAGCCGTGGAGACCAACTTCGCCATGCTTTCATTGTTTTGAAGGGGGAGCTGAAATGACGGTAGGGGTTGTGTCGCAAAGATTTGCTTCCCCCGGTCTGCATTTTCCTCAGACATACGTTCTCCTCCCACACAAAACAGAATTTAATTACAAATATGTAAAATTCCGGGAAAATCCGCTTTAACACTAGATTCCGCGCTAACATGCAGATTCCGCGTTAACATGCCAATTCCGCGATTCCGTGATCGCGGAAATTATAGGGCCCTTTATGTTTAGTTTTGAACCATTCCATTGTAGATTTATCTTTATGTTTTGGATCATTGTCTTTTTGGAAGACAAATCTCCGTCCCAGTCTCAGGTCTTTTGCAGACTCCATCAGGTTTTCTTCCAGAATGGTCCTGTATTTGGCTCCATCCATCTTCCCATCAATTTGAACCATCTTCCCTGTCCCTGCTGAAGAAAAGCAGGCCCAAACCATGATGCTGCCAGGGATTCACGATATTGGATTTTTGCCGATATCCGATATGCCGATATTTTTCGGCTCATTTTGGCCGATACCGATGCCGATATATGTTTATTTTTTCCCTTTGTTTGGAAACAACACCATTTTGAGCAAAAACTTTTTTTTTCATTCTGGTTTCAGATTTCTGAGGTATCCTTACTAAAAGGATTCTTGTTGAAGATAAATAAATGTTAATAAAGTTCTTTTTATGATAAGAGTATATTAAAAGCTCTGAAAATAACAATAATAAAGTCAGTAATTTTTCACCCCAGATGCAGCCGTAACCTAAATATTGTATTTTTGGATTTAACATTTGTGCACATGAAGTGGGGGTGGCATGACATCCATTGATGCTGTCTTTTAATTCTACAATTATTGTAGAGCTCCTTGGATTATTTTTCATCATCCATTCGTAAAATTTTATTACAGATTAATACACTGTATATACAAGTATTTAATTTACAAGTGTCATGCTTGTGATTCATGACATCATTACTGATTTGTTTATTCAGAACAAGAAGTAACTTCAATTTATTTGTGTATTCTACTTTTCATTGTATTACTGTAACAACAGCGCCCCCACTACATGTATAAATATATAGCGGGCTAGCTGGAGGGCACTAGGACCTGGAGGAGCTTCTGCTGCTGTGGAGGCTGCCGCACGCGCTAGAGAGTGGGACTGGGGAGATGCGATTGGGCTTGTTTTGGGCTAGTTTTGTTGTGAAAACGTGGCAAATCTGCTGCTGACCGTCACGTCCTTCTGTACGTGCATTCAGAAATTCAAGACAGCATTTAAAAACAGTCAATATAAATCACTGTACATGCAATGTATTTTCTTGTTTTCACTTGAAGAATGACCGCAGTGCTGACATGGTCTTATCGCTGTAGCACTCCTTGCACACGTGAGTTATTGCAGGCGCATATCAACACGTTATGATATCGGCAAGGCATATCGGCACAATGTTTTCATATTTTATGCGTTTATCGGCCGATTCCGATGTCGTGCCGATAATATCGTGCATCCCTAGCCACCACCATGTTTGACAGTGGGGATGGTGTGTTCAGGGTGATGAGCTGTGTTGCTTTTACACCAAACATAACTAGGGCTGGGACAACGCGTCGACGTCATCGATGACGTCGACGCAAAAAATACGTCGACGCAAAATATGCGCGTCGATTCGTCAGACTCAAAATAAAGATGGCGGCGCCGGAGAGTAGTAGCAACCATAGATGTACATAATAAAGTATATTATGTAATTAAGTATATTATTTATTATGTATATCTATGGTAGCAACACGAGTGGCTCCTCAGACTTTCAGAAGTGCAAGGCTTGCGGGTTGGCCACAGTCTATGGGGTGGCGCGCGGTGCGCACGGAGCATCACAGGGATGCGCGCACGCGTTTTGTTGTCACGGCTACATAAACAAATTTCTGCACACAGGAAGACAGATGTTTTGGTAATATTTGATGTATTTTAATCACAAAAACAAACGTTTGCATCAAGTGAAAGCATCGGACACATGGCTACGTTACCTACATAATAAGCTGTTTTAAATTTAAAATGTTCAATGTCTAATCGCGCTGATGTGACCGAGGGTATCCATCCTCTAAGAGAGCAGTTTCATCCCAGGACTATTCCGGTTTTAAACGGAGTATTGGCGCCCGTAATGCACTCTACATGTAACTGTTTTCACTGTCATGCCGCGGATGCGCGTGGCGTTTCTGTTGCAGATCAGCCACGGGGCTGCGTGGCGTTTTCTCTGCCTTTGCACACTAGAAGCGTGTCTGACGCGGCGCTGCTGCTGCTATTGATGCGGAGGGAAGCCCTATTCCTAATGTTAAACATAAATAGCCTACTGATACAGCAAAGAAAACGTCGGGAGTAGCCACATATCTATGGTATTGACGGCAAAATAGGCTACAGAATATGTCGTTCTGAATTGACAGTTGCAACATTTCAAAATCGATAATTGACGTTTTTTATTATTACAATTAGATCTATATCTGCATTTATGTAAACCTACAGACTTTCAAACATGAAAATGTAATTTAATAATATGTATTCGTGTCAAAATGATATATAAACATCTTTTCCTATTCTATTTTGCCTGGAGACGCTCCCAACACGCGTGAAAAAATAGGCGCTCTTCTATTTCTAGCATGCACGCGTTTTCCGCGCGTCACAGGCAGTGTGCAAACTCCAACCTGTTAACATGTGAGCCGAAACAAAAACGGACACGCCACGCAACCGAGACGCTCATGCTTGCAGTGTGTCCCCGGATTTGATTAACCAACTTGTTGATATTTAATCGATGGGCATAGCCTGTAGGCTGAGTTGCATACATAGAAAAATCGTATAATATGTTTCTTTGTTGTAGGTTTATACTTATTTATTTGTGTGTGTGTGTGTGTGTGTGTGTGTGTGTGTGTGTGTGTGTGTGTGTGTGTGTGTGTGTGTGTGTGTGTGTGTCTGTGTGTGTAGCCTACTTTATGTTTTCAAGGTTTTATTGAATGCATTGCTCTTGTATAGTCTTACTTTGGAATTTTAAGAGCAATAAACATATATTGCAATGTTAAGGAATTCGTTTTTTCATTCAGATAATTAAATCAACATGTATAAATTGCTATTAGGCAATTAATGGGGAGATAATCGGTAATCGAATCGAATCGTAACCGAATCGGACAGGAAAAATTAATCGTTAGATTAATCGATGCATCGAAAAAATAATCGCTAGATTAATCGTTTAAAAAATAATCGTTTATCCCAGCCCTAAACATAACGTTTTGTATTGTTGCCAAAAAGTTCAATTTTGGTTTCATCTGACCAGAGCACCTTCTTCCACATGTTTGGTGTGTCTCCCAGGTGGCTTGTGGCAAACTTTAAACTACACTTTTTTTCTTCTTACCACTCTTCCAGAAAGGCCAGATTTGTGCAGTTTAAGACTGATTGTTGTCCAATGGACAGAGTCTCTCACCTCAGCTGTAGATCTCTGCAGTTCATCCAGAGTGATCATGGGCCTCTTGGCTGCATCTCTGATCAGTCTTCTCCATTTATGAGCTGAAAGTTTAGAGGGACAGCCAGGTCTTGGTAGATTTGCAGTGGTCTGATACTCCTTCCATTTCAATATTATCGCTTGCACAGTGCTCCTTGGGATGTTTAAAGCTTTTTGTATCCAAATCCGGCTTTAAACTTCTCCACAGCAGTATCTCTGACCTGCCTGGTGTGTTCCTTGTTCTTCATGATGCTCTCTGCACTTTAAACGGACCTCTGAGACTATCACAGTGGAGGTGCATTTATACAGAGACTTGATGACACACAGGTGGATTCTATTTATCATCATTAGTCATTTAGGTCAACATTGGATCATTCAGAGATCCTCACTGAACTTCTGGAGAGAGTTTGCTGCACTGAAAGTAAAGGGGCCGAATAATTTTGCACGCCCAATTTTTCAGTTTTTGATTTGTTAAAGAAGTTCCCTTTCGAGAGAGGTTCCTCGTAATACGTATGGGAAAAACTCCTTTTCTCGAGAATGTGAAGCAAAACTTTTAATAAAGGTATCTATGTAAAGCGCAGTGAGCTGCACGGCCATAGCCCAGCGCGAGGAGCGCTCTGATTGGCCGGGCCGCGGCAACTGCAGGAACCTATGGTGAGGCGGCTGAGAGGAACGAACCAATGGGGGGCGTTCCAGAAGCCCGCCGAAAAAGGTGCTTATATTTGCATACAGGAGGCTATATAAGACCCTAATTCGCCATAGGTGTCAGATTTTATCTCCTTCAGCGATACCTTCGCTGGTCTCCGGAAGAAGCACCGCCGTTGAAAAGGCACCAGCGGAACCTGCAGCTGAGGACGACGGACTCCCTCTCCGCCTTCTCTGCCGTTCCAGCTACGCCATCCGGCGTTATATATCCTTTAAACTGTGTCTATGTTGAGTGTTATATGTGTTTGTGTGTGTGTTGCCGCTGCAACGCCACTTCTAGAGCTTACAGGCTTGTTCTACTCGAGGACTCTCTCGTTCCGCCGCGTCGTTAAGCGCCGCGGAAAGACGGAGCTCTTCTCACTCTCCCTCTGCTCTCGTCCCGTCGCGCTGAATAGCGCCGCGGAAAGAGAGAATGTTAGAGGACATGAGCACACTCAAGCCGAAGCTCTCTTCACTCTGCCGCCGCTGCGGCTCTTCTTCCGCCGCTGCCACAGAGTTGTTCTCACTCTTCTCTCATTCCGTCGCGCTACAGCCGCGGACAGAGAATACTAGAGTGAATAGGCGAACTCGAGCCTAAGCTCTCGTCACTATACCGTCGCGCTGAGGAGGCGCCGCGGACAGACGGAGTTTTTCCTCAGTCTTCCTCTTCTCTAGTTCAGTCGCGATATCGCCGCGGACAGAGAATACTAGAGTGAATAAACTAACTCGAGCCGAAGCTCTCGCCGTGCTAGAAGCGCCGCGGACAGAGTTTTTCCTCACGCTTCCAATTCTCGTTCTGTCGCTCTATCGCCGCGGACAGAGAATACTAGAGTGAATAAACTAACTCGAGCCGAAGCTCTCGCCGTGCTGAAGAAGCGCCGCGGACAGACGGAGTTTTTCCTCGCTCTTCCTCTTCTCTAGTTCAGTCGCGATATCGCCGCGGACAGAGAATACTAGAGTGAATAAACTAACTCGAGCCGAAGCTCTCGCCGTGCTAGAAGCGCCGCGGACAGAGTTTTTCCTCACGCTTCCAATTCTCGTTCTGTCGCTCTATCGCCGCGGACAGAGAATACTAGAGTGAATAAACAAACTCGAGCCGAAGCTCTCGCCGTGCTAGAAGCGGCGCGGACAGAGTTTTAACTCACGCTTCCTCTTCTCTAGTTCAGTCGCGATATCGCCGCGGACAGAGAATACTAGAGTGAATAAACTAACTCGAGCCGAAGCTCTCGCCGTGCTAGAAGCGCCGCGGACAAAGTTTTTCCTCACGCTTCCAATTCTCGTTCTGTCGCTCTATCGCCGCGGACAGAGAATACTAGAGTGAATAAACTAACTCGAGCCGAAGCTCTCGCCGTGCTGAAGAAGCGCCGCGGACAGACGGAGTTTTTCCTCGCTCTTCCTCTTCTCTAGTTCAGTCGCGATATCGCCGCGGACAGAGAATACTAGAGTGAATAAACTAACTCGAGCCGAAGCTCTCGCCGTGCTAGAAGCGCCGCGGACAGAGTTTTTCCTCACGCTTCCAATTCTCGTTCTGTCGCTCTATCGCCGCGGACAGAGAATACTAGAGTGAATAAACAAACTCGAGCCGAAGCTCTCGCCGTGCTAGAAGCGCCGCGGACAGAGTTTTAACTCACGCTTCCTCTTCTCTAGTTCAGTCGCGATATCGCCGCGGACAGAGAATACTAGAGAGAATAAACTAACTCGAGCCGAAGCTCTCGCCGTGCTAGAAGCGCCGCGGACAGAGTTTTTCCTCACGCTTCCAATTCTCGTTCAGTCGCGCTGTCGCCGCAAACAGAGAATACTAGAGTGAATAAACAAACTCGAGCCGAAGCTCTCGCCGTGCTCATTCTACCGCCGCCGTGCTGAAGCGCTGCGGACAGAGAATACTAGAGTAAGTTAGACGAGCGAGCTCGGGCTGTTGGGTATGTCAAGAACAATGTCGCTGCAGCGCGCGCTTACTGCCAAGGAAGTTGTAATGGTTGCCTTGTCATGATAGCGCGCGCCCCTTCCACAGCGCGTTGCTGACTAGAGCGCGGCTTACGTCATAGCACGCGCTCACTGTCAGAGCATAAGGGCGTCGGAAAATGGCTGCCAAGCTAAGCCCTTTTTTCACTCTATCACTTCCAGTCCCCTTTATTCAGGCAGCTGGAAAGGTTTTTACACTGTAGACAAAGTGTCCACTACACAGTGTGCACCCCTACATAAGCACTGTTAATTCAGCCTCACAAAATCACAAATAAATCCCGCCGCGGCCGGATTACACCATATAAAGTCAACTAGCCTTATTGCAGTCAACTAGCCTGTGGTCAAACACGCTTGTCTGCATGTGTGCTTTCAGTCTAGACTAGAACATAACGGCATTGTGGAATGGCTCACATACCACCCGCACTTCCTTACATTCTCCCGGTTCCCTTAAGTTAAGTGACTGGAGATGAAATATTGCAGTCAACTAGCCTGTGTTAAACACGCTCGTCTGCACACTAATGCTGTGTGCGTTTACCCCTGTGGATTTGCTCACTGGTTTGCACCGTGGGTATTCTACGTAGGTTGTGCGCCACTGCACATTGTTTACACTACACACAAAAGAGCTTTCTATGTAGGAAATGTGCCCACTTTACAGTCTGCACTCCTGCACCCAAGCACTTTTCACAAAGTTCACTCTCGCACACACAATATAAATGTGAGGCGTGCGCCCACTGCAAAGCCTGCACCGCCAAAACTAACACTATCCCCACAGTGTTACAAGCAGTGTTACAGCACAAGCAACCCGGCTAACAGGCCCCTATTACTAAGCGGCCAGCCCCCGAATCTAATTCAACCCCTGGCTTTACGAGCCCAGGCCTGGCAGGCCATTCCTGGTATATAATATTGGGTGTTGAACATATAAAACGAGGTTCTCGCTACAGTTTTGCTCGCAGACCCCGCGATTCAAGCCGTGGTCGAGCCCTCTGTAAGAAGCAGTGTCAGTCACGTGCTTCTCGCTGAGGCATTGAGACTGTTAAAGGAGAGAGCGGCGGAAACAGTACACCCGACGCTAGCGAGTCAGGTTTTTACTGTCGCTAATTCCTCATGCCGAAAATGGGTGGCGGTCTCAGGTCCATTTTCCAGGCATCTGAACAAAGCACTTATGACACGCTCGTTTCAAGGTGCTGACGGTGAAACAAATCCCCGCGCTCATTCGCCCCGGGGATTGGGTTTTCTCATAGATCTGAAAAACGCATACTTCACGTTACGATAACCCCCCACCCCCACTACAGGCCATTCTTGAGATTCGCCTTCGAGGGGCAGGCTTATCAGTACAGTCATTGTCATAGACTCAAGACTCAACGAGCGTCTTACGGCATAAGAACCACCACGTCTTGATAATGTACATAAAATTGCTAGGGCAGCCGAGATCAGACTCTCTTCACTGCATGACTAAGCATCTCCTTTTATGGGCAGAGCACAATCTGAGCTCCCTAAGGGTGGCTTACGTGCCAGGTATTCTGAATCAGGGTCCGGACATGTTATCCAGAGGACCCATGTCCCCAGGGGGATGGTCCCTTTACCCGCAAACGAGTCAGCTCGCACAGCACACGCTGCCCAATATTTTTTCTGCAAACGCAGGGATGCCCTGGCCCATGTTGGCCCAGACTCCCTCTATATGTTCCCTCCGATCGCGATCCAGCTGCAAGCCTGTGCTTTTTAATAACCCCACTTTGGAAGAACCGCACATGGTTCTCCAAACTGTTTCAGCTGTCAGACACAGCCCCATGGCCTATTCTGCCAATGAAAGGGAAGGTCTGGCATCCCAATCCCGAGCTGTGGGCCCTCCACGTATGGCCCATCAACGGTATCCGGGAACCTCTCTGACAAGTTATGAACACTATTTCGGAAGCTAGAGCCCCTGCTATCTGGCAGCTCTGCTTTGAAGTGGTCAGTGGTTTTCTAACCAATGTGC
Source organism: Pseudorasbora parva (assembly GCF_024679245.1). Taxonomy (NCBI): domain Eukaryota; kingdom Metazoa; phylum Chordata; class Actinopteri; order Cypriniformes; family Gobionidae; genus Pseudorasbora; species Pseudorasbora parva. The sequence goes on from NC_090173.1 coordinate 15,362,593, forward strand.
TACGCGAAACATCGACGCACACTCATGCGAACTGGCGGAACTGCTCGCTTTCTCCAAGAGCTAATGGACGCGGGTCGTCCCTCCTCCATACTCGGGGTGTGTGTCTCCGCCATAGCAGCTAGCCACGCTCCGATCGCGGCACATTCACTAGGGAAAAGTGATCTTATTGTGTGTTTTCTTAAAGGGGCCAGGAGATTCAGCCCGCCTTGCCCCTACCTCGGTCCCTATTTGGGACCTCGCCATGGTTTTGGAGGCCGTGAAGGGTTCCCCCTCCTAACCACTTCAGAACACGAGCTTGAAGCACATATCACTCAAAACCGTTTTCTGCTGGCTGTGGCCTCGGTTAACCGAGTGGGTGGCTTACCTGCACTCTCCGTGAGCCCTTCCTGTCTTGAGTTTGGGTCCAGCAACTTCAAGGTTGTGCTCAAACCGAGGCATGGTTTTATGCTGAAAGTGCTATCAACCCCTTCAGTATGCAGGTCTTTTCACTGCTTAACCCGCGTCTCAGAGAGAATAAGACGCAAACCTATTCTGCCCAGTCAGAGCATTGAGATTGTATCTAGAGCGCTCCGCCCCCTTCAGGCAGTCGGATCAGCTCTTCATTGCTTCGGTGGCCGCACTAAAGTTTGTGCTGTCATGAAACAGTCTCTCACACTGGATAGTGGATGCAGTCCCACTAGCATATAGGTCTAGGACCTAACCTGTCCTACAGGCATTTAAGCCCACTCCTCTAGAGGCATGGCCTCATCTTGGGCTTGGTCGTGTGACATTTCTTTGGAAGATATCTGTGCGGCGGCAGGCTGGGCCTCTCCGTCCACTTTTATCAGATTCTACAAGTTGGAGGTTCCAGCTCTACAAGCAGGGCTGCTCTCCATCTAGGCTCTATCTTGACCCTGGCAAACAGATTGCCTTACGTTTTGGCCTGTACACATTAGTCCTTAAGCACTATTCATTCATCATAAGATCCGACTATGTCCGATCAGCTGTTCAAACGAACCGACTCTTCCGGTTCTTCATTCCCCTTATAAGCCGCCTCTGTCGGTGTCTCAGGGGTTTATAACATGTGCTTTGGGTATACTGGGTCAGTCAGCACACACGGCGCTTTACATTGTGTTCCCATACGTAATACGAGGAACCTCTCTCGAAAGGGAACGTACTCGGTTACTTTCGTAACCTCGGTTCCCTGAGAGAGAGGAACGAGTATTACGTTCCGTGCCGTGTTTATGCTTCTCAGGTATCGCTTCAGTCGATCTTAAAACCTGACACCTATGGCGAATTAGGGTCTTATATAGCCTCCTGTATGCAAATATAAGCACCTTTTTCGGCGGGCTTCTGGAACGCCCCCCATTGGTTCGTTCCTCTCAGCCGCCTCACCATAGGTTCCTGCAGTTGCCGCGGCCCGGCCAATCAGAGCGCTCCTCGCGCTGGGCTATGGCCGTGCAGCTCACTGCGCTTTACATAGATACCTTTATTAAAAGTTTTGCTTCACATTCTCGAGAAAAGGAGTTTTTCCCATACGTAATACTCGTTCCTCTCTCTCAGGGAACCGAGGTTACGAAAGTAACTGAGTACGTTTGAAATATCCAATACATTTCGTTCCACTTCATGATTGTGTCACACTTGTTTTTGTTTCTTCACAAAAAATTACAGTTTCATATCATTATGTTTGAAGCCTGAAATGTGGCAAAAGGTCGCAAGGTTCAAGGGGGCCGAATATTTTTGCAAGGTACTGTGTATATATATTTAAATAGGGAAAATGTGGAGGTGTTTGGTCGCTTCTAACTTGATCTCTGTTTGGTACCATAGTGAACGAACTGGGCTTAGTGGGCTAAGCTAAATGCTATCAGATCATCACCGCGCGTCAGAGCGATGAAGTGCACACACTGAGACGAGAGAGGTATCAACTCGGCTTAGTTAAGGGAATAACACAGTTTAATATGAAAAAGCGGTGAAGTATCCCTTTAACATATATATTAAACGTACTTATGTACAATAAATATCACATACTTTAAAACTTTGATATTCTAGTAATATTCTAAACAGTGACTTTAACGTCTACCAAAGTAATTTAAGGTAAGATATCTATACTTTCACTGAAGAATGGCTTTCAAGTACTTTATCCACCACTGTTTATTAGTTTACTAATTTCTAAGGTTATTTTTTTCCTTCTTGAATACATTTTCATGGCCTCAAGCTTTTAAAATGTCTAAACTAGTGTTGTTTAAGACAGATGTGACTGTTGAAAAAATCCCAGGCTAAAACCTAAAAATAGTTCAATAAACTGAGATGGTGGGATTGAATTATAATCCAGATTTGGGTTCAGGTTCAATTTTTATGTTTACCGATTTAGGCAATGCAAGGCAAGTTTGTTTGTATAGCAGCTTTCATATCCAATGGCAATTCAAAGTGCTTTACACAGAAATTAATTAAAATAGTGACAAATGCATGAGAAAAATAAATACCATGTGTACGAATTAAAAGTTAAAACAAAGTTAATATAAACAGTTGTAAAGATAATTAAATAAAATAAAATTGTAAGATACACAATAGTGGTCTGAAATAAAAAAAATAACATCCTTCAGTTTACAGTCTACATACATGAACCATCTTGATTAGAACGCCTCTCCTTCATTTTTTTCTCAAACACGTTCATAACATTCATTTCAATCACTATTCCCTGATTTTTACTCAGTAACCTTCTTGTTAAACCCATTTTCACTCATCATACCTTTCCACATACTCAAACCTTACTGTCAAACTTGCTATTTCCATCAAACACAGTTTTCGCTCATCATATTTAACTTATTATAAATACTTTTAACAATTATAAAAAGATTTACATTTTATGATCAAGACATCCAAGGTTCCAGGAACTGTGCAGACTTTGCTTTTTCATAAGAAATTCTCAGAGGCCACATCCGTATTCACATCCAGCCAGTTTTAAATAGACATCTAGATGTAGCCACTGCGCCCTCTAGTGGTTGAGCGATCAGAAGACTGATGGGTTATAGCCAAGGACATGAAAAATGTTAGACAAAGAGGCATTTTTGGTTGAAGCTTCATATATTTATAATCTTAAGCATTACCACAGAAGAAAGTCTCGCACACATACACACAGAGAGAACATATTTTATTCCCTAAAAGACATGGGCTTTCTCAAATTTCCGAGCATGACAAATGAAGGTTTATGATGTGGCCTTGAGACGGCAGCCGTGACTAAAGCGAAGCGTCACATAAAAGACACTCACTGTGCGGATCCGATTTCAATTCATCAGTTTTATACAGTGGTGAACATCAATCAAAGATTTCTAAAAAATGTAGCTGATGCATGGAAATTTATCAATGAGTAGGCATTTAGTGAAATAAGGTTTGGATTACACAGTCTTTAATTTCTCAAAAGACTGAAGGCAAAAATTGGCAAATTTGCATAAAACAAATGTTCAGTAACAGCAGATCCCCAATTGTGGGATGTGCTGCTCGTCTAGTCAGGGCTATGCATATGGCTTACATTTGCAATCAAAATTATTCATACCTCTTGACCTGCAAGACATTTTGCTGCAGAGAATTTTTATTTTATTTTTATGAAAACAATTCAACAAAGGCACCAGGAAGCTATTATAGCACATTTATTTATACACAGCAATTCTGAGAACGTATAGTTGAACAAAATCGAATTCATTCTAAACATTTATGTGCAAAATTATAAATAAATAAAACAATTTTGTGCAGAATATTTTGTTCTTTATAAATTACAATAAACGCTGCCAATAAATAAAATGAGCTTCTGTCAGCTCTCTGCAGCAATCTCGGCCCCTTTCTCGCTTCCAGAAAAAAAGCTGAATCCCCCCCCAAAAAACTTTGGTTTTCACATTACCACTGCTTTCTTCAAATATTTTCAATGCGATTTTTAAATCGGACAACTGATCAAGCCACCCAGGACTGCGACTGATCCTTGTGACTTAATACAGCATTGTTAAATAATTGACATATAATTGTATTACAAAAAAGATAAAAAATGTATGCAATAAAAACTAAAAACTATTTTTATAACATTACATTCGCAAATTATCAGTGTCCGGGGGTTGAAAATTTAGTTTGCAACTGTATATAAAATGCCATTATCTCAAATAAAAATGTATTGTTTCGGTTTAATGAGTAAAAATGTAACTAATCGTGGTTGATATCGGTTCAGATTCATTGGAAATTCATTCAAATAGAAGGAAATGGAAAGTCATGCAGAGAAATGTGATTTATAATAATAATGCATTATATCGATTATAAATATAAAATTATAAAGATTTTCTTAAAGTTATGTAAGATACTTAACTTTCATAATTCACATTTTGAAAAATGTAATAGGTTATCCATTAACCTCATCTAAACTGAACATTTGAACATCATAGTGTACAGGTCCTTCTTAAAAAATTAGCATATGCTGATCAAAGTTCATTATTTTCCATAATGTAATGATAAAAATTAAACTTTCATATATTTTAGATTCATTGCACCAACTGAAATATTTCCGGTCCATTTTGACTTTTGATATTTGAATAAATTCACTTTTTTGTCATAATACACACTGTCGTAATTTGATGTTTTTGTCCATTTTGACTTTTTGATATTTGAATAAATTCACTTTTTTGTCATAGTACACACTGTCGTATTTTGATGTTTTTGTCCATTTTGACTTTTTGATATTTGAATAAATTCACTTTTTTGTCATAGTATACACTGTCGTAATTTTGATGTTTTTGTCTATTTTGACTTTTGATATTTTAATAAATTCACTTTTTTGTCATAGTATACACTGTCGTAATTTGATGTTTTTGTCCATTTTGACTTTTGATATTTTAATAAATTCACTTTTTTGTCATAGTACACACTGTCGTAATTTGATGTTTTTGTCCATTTTGACTTTTGATATTTGAATAAATTCACTTTTTTGTCATAGTACACACTGTCGTAATTTGATGTTTTTATCCATTTTGACTTTTGATATTTTAATAAATTCACTTTTTTGTCATAGTACACACTGTCGTAATTTGATTGTTTTGTCCATTTCGACTTTTGATATTTTAATAAATTCACTTTTTTGTCATAGTACACACTGTCGTAATTTGATGTTTTTGTCCATTTTGACTTTTTGATATTTGAATAAATTCACTTTTTTGTCATAGTACACACTGTCGTATTTTGATGTTTTTGTCCATTTTGACTTTTTGATATTTTAATAAATTCACTTTTTTGTCATAGTACACACTGTCGTATTTTGATTGTTTTTGTCTATTTTGACTTTTGATATTTTAATAAATTCACTTTTTTGTCATAGTACACACTGTCGTATTTTGATGTTTTTGTCCATTTTGACTTTTGATATTTTAATAAATTCCCTTTTTTGTCATAGTACACACTGTCGTAATTTGATGTTTTTGTCCATTTTGACTTTTGATATTTTAATAAATTCCCTTTTTTGTCATAGTACACACTGTCGTATTTTGATGTTTTTGTCCATTTTGACTTTTGATATTTGAATAAATTCTCTTTTTTGTCATAGTATACACTGTCGTATTTTGATGTTTTTGTCCATTTTGACTTTTGATATTTTAATAAATTCACTTTTTTGTCATAGTACACACTGTCGTAATTTGATTGTTTTGTCTATTTTGACTTTTGATATTTGAATAAATTCACTTTTTTGTCATAGTACACACTGTCGTAATTTGATGTTTTTGTCCATTTTGACTTTTTGATATTTGAATAAATTCACTTTTTTGTCATAGTACACACTGTCGTAATTTGATGTTTTTGTCCATTTTGACTTTTGATATTTGAATAAATTCACTTTTTTGTCATAGTACACACTGTCGTAATTTGATGTTTTTGTCCATTTTGACTTTTGATATTTGAATAAATTCACTTTTTTGTCATAGTACACACTGTCGTAATTTGATGTTTTTGTCCATTTTGACTTTTTGATATTTGAATAAATTCACTTTTTTGTCATAGTACACACTGTCGTATTTTGAGTGTTTTTGTCCATTTTGACTTTTGATATTTTAATAAATTCACTTTTTTGTCATAGTACACACTGTCGTATTTTGAGTGTTTTTGTCCATTTTGACTTTTGATATTTGAATAAATTCACTTTTTTGTCATAGTACACACTGTCGTAATTTGATGTTTTTGTCCATTTTGACTTTTGATATTTGAATAAATTCACTTTTTTGTCATAGTATACACTGTCGTAATTTGATGTTTTTGTCCATTTTGACTTTTGATATTTGAATAAATTCACTTTTTTGTCATAGTACACACTGTCGTATTTTGATGTTTTTGTCCATTTTGACTTTTTGATATTTTAATAAATCCACTTTTTTGTCATAGTACACACTGTCGTATTTTGATGTTTTTATCCATTTTGACTTTTTGATATTTTAATAAATTCTCTTTTTTGTCATAGTACACACTGTCGTAATTTGATGTTTTTATCCATTTTGACTTTTTGATATTTGAATAAATTCACTTTTTTGTCATAGTACACACTGTCGTATTTTGATGTTTTTGTCCATTTTGACTTTTGATATTTGAATAAATTCACTTTTTTGTCATAGTACACACTGTCGTAATTTGATGTTTTTGTCTATTTTGACTTTTTGATATTTGAATAAATTCACTTTTTTGTCATAGTACACACTGTCGTATTTTGATGTTTTTGTCCATTTTGACTTTTTGATATTTGAATAAATTCACTTTTTTGTCATAGTATACACTGTCGTAATTTGATGTTTTTGTCCATTTTGACTTTTGATATTTTAATAAATTCACTTTTTTGTCATAGTATACACTGTCGTATTTTGATGTTTTTGTCCATTTTGACTTTTTGATATTTTAATAAATTCACTTTTTTGTCATAGTATACACTGTCGTAATTTGATGTTTTTGTCCATTTTGACTTTTGATATTTTAATAAATTCACTTTTTTGTCATAGTATACACTGTCGTAATTTGATGTTTTTGTCCATTTTGACTTTTGATATTTGAATAAATTCACTTTTTTGTCATAGTATACACTGTCGTATTTTGATGTTTTTGTCCATTTTGACTTTTGATATTTGAATAAATTCACTTTTTTGTCATAGTACACACTGTCGTAATTTGATGTTTTTGTCCATTTTGACTTTTGATATTTTAATAAATTCACTTTTTTGTCATAGTACACACTGTCGTATTTTGATGTTTTTGTCCATTTTGACTTTTGATATTTTAATAAATTCTCTTTTTTGTCATAGTACACACTGTCGTAATTTGATGTTTTTGTCCATTTTGACTTTTGATATTTTAATAAATTCTCTTTTTTGTCATAGTACACACTGTCGTATTTTGATTGTTTTTGTCCATTTTGACTTTTGATATTTTAATAAATTCTCTTTTTTGTCATAGTACACACTGTCGTAATTTGATGTTTTTGTCCATTTTGACTTTTTGATATTTTAATAAATTCACTTTTTTGTCATAGTACACACTGTCGTATTTTGATGTTTTTGTCCATTTTGACTTTTGATATTTGAATAAATTCACTTTTTTGTCATAGTATACACTGTCGTATTTTGATTGTTTTTGTCCATTTTGACTTTTGATATTTTAATAAATTCACTTTTTTGTCATAGTACACACTGTCGTAATTTGATGTTTTTGTCCATTTTGACTTTTGATATTTTAATAAATTCACTTTTTTGTCATAGTATACACTGTCGTATTTTGATGTTTTTGTCCATTTTGACTTTTGATATTTTAATAAATTCACTTTTTTGTCATAGTATACACTGTCGTATTTTGATTGTTTTTGTCCATTTTGACTTTTGATATTTGAATAAATTCACTTTTTTGTCATAGTACACACTGTCGTAATTTGATGTTTTTGTCCATTTTGACTTTTGATATTTTAATAAATTCTCTTTTTTGTCATAGTACACACTGTCGTATTTTGAGTGTTTTTGTCCATTTTGACTTTTTGATATTTAAATAAATTCACTTTTTTGTCATAGTACACACTGTCGTATTTTGATGTTTTTGTCCATTTTGACTTTTGATATTTAAATAAATTCACTTTTTTGTCATAGTATACACTGTCGTATTTTGATGTTTTTGTCCATTTTGACTTTTGATATTTTAATAAATTCACTTTTTTGTCATAGTACACACTGTCGTAATTTGAGTGTTTTTGTCCATTTTGACTTTTGATATTTTAATAAATTCTCTTTTTTGTCATAGTACACACTGTCGTAATTTGATGTTTTTGTCCATTTTGACTTTTGATATTTGAATAAATTCACTTTTTTGTCATAGTACACACTGTCGTAATTTGATGTTTTTGTCCATTTTGACTTTTGATATTTTAATAAATTCTCTTTTTTGTCATAGTACACACTGTCGTATTTTGAGTGTTTTTGTCCATTTTGACTTTTTGATATTTGAATAAATTCACTTTTTTGTCATAGTACACACTGTCGTAATTTGAGTGTTTTTGTCCATTTTGACTTTTGATATTTTAATAAATTCACTTTTTTGTCATAGTACACACTGTCGTATTTTGATGTTTTTGTCCATTTTGACTTTTGATATTTGAATAAATTCACTTTTTTGTCATAGTACACACTGTCGTAATTTGATGTTTTTGTCCATTTTGACTTTTGATATTTTAATAAATTCTCTTTTTTGTCATAGTACACACTGTCGTAATTTGATGTTTTTGTCCATTTTGACTTTTGATATTTTAATAAATTCACTTTTTTGTCATAGTACACACTGTCGTATTTTGATGTTTTTGTCTATTTTGACTTTTGATATTTTAATAAATTCACTTTTTTGTCATAGTACACACTGTCGTATTTTGATGTTTTTGTCCATTTTGACTTTTGATATTTGAATAAATTCACTTTTTTGTCATAGTACACACTGTCGTAATTTGATGTTTTTGTCCATTTTGACTTTTGATATTTGAATAAATTCACTTTTTTGTCATAGTATACACTGTCGTAATTTGAGTGTTTTTGTCCATTTTGACTTTTGATATTTTAATAAATTCACTTTTTTGTCATAGTACACACTGTCGTAATTTGATGTTTTTGTCTATTTTGACTTTTGATATTTTAATAAATTCACTTTTTTGTCATAGTACACACTGTCGTATTTTGATGTTTTTGTCCATTTTGACTTTTGATATTTTAATAAATTCACTTTTTTGTCATAGTATACACTGTCGTAATTTGATGTTTTTGTCTATTTTGACTTTTGATATTTTAATAAATTCACTTTTTTGTCATAGTACACACTGTCGTATTTTGATGTTTTTGTCCATTTTGACTTTTGATATTTGAATAAATTCACTTTTTTGTCATAGCACACACTGTCGTAATTTGATGTTTTTGTCCATTTTGACTTTTGATATTTTAATAAATTCACTTTTTTGTCATAGTACACACTGTCGTATTTTGATGTTTTTGTCCATTTTGACTTTTGATATTTTAATAAATTCACTTTTTTGTCATAGTACACACTGTCGTAATTTGATGTTTTTGTCCATTTTGACTTTTGATATTTTAATAAATTCACTTTTTTGTCATAGTACACACTGTCGTATTTTGATGTTTTTGTCCATTTTGACTTTTGATATTTTAATAAATTCACTTTTTTGTCATAGTACACACTGTCGTAATTTGATGTTTTTGTCCATTTTGACTTTTGATATTTGAATAAATTCACTTTTTTGTCATAGTACACACTGTCGTAATTTGATGTTTTTGTCCATTTTGACTTTTGATATTTGAATAAATTCACTTTTTTGTCATAGTACACACTGTCGTAATTTGATGTTTTTGTCCATTTTGACTTTTTGATATTTGAATAAATTCACTTTTTTGTCATAGTACACACTGTCGTATTTTGAGTGTTTTTGTCCATTTTGACTTTTGATATTTTAATAAATTCACTTTTTTGTCATAGTACACACTGTCGTAATTTGATGTTTTTGTCCATTTTGACTTTTGATATTTGAATAAATTCACTTTTTTGTCATAGTACACACTGTCGTATTTTGATGTTTTTGTCCATTTTGACTTTTTGATATTTTAATAAATCCACTTTTTTGTCATAGTACACACTGTCGTATTTTGATGTTTTTATCCATTTTGACTTTTTGATATTTTAATAAATTCTCTTTTTTGTCATAGTACACACTGTCGTAATTTGATGTTTTTATCCATTTTGACTTTTTGATATTTGAATAAATTCACTTTTTTGTCATAGTACACACTGTCGTATTTTGATGTTTTTGTCCATTTTGACTTTTGATATTTTAATAAATTCACTTTTTTGTCATAGTATACACTGTCGTAATTTGATGTTTTTGTCCATTTTGACTTTTTGATATTTGAATAAATTCACTTTTTTGTCATAGTACACACTGTCGTAATTTGATGTTTTTGTCTATTTTGACTTTTTGATATTTGAATAAATTCACTTTTTTGTCATAGTACACACTGTCGTATTTTGATGTTTTTGTCCATTTTGACTTTTGATATTTTAATAAATTCACTTTTTTGTCATAGTACACACTGTCGTATTTTGATGTTTTTGTCCATTTTGACTTTTTGATATTTGAATAAATTCACTTTTTTGTCATAGTATACACTGTCGTATTTTGATGTTTTTGTCCATTTTGACTTTTTGATATTTGAATAAATTCACTTTTTTGTCATAGTACACACTGTCGTAATTTGATGTTTTTGTCCATTTTGACTTTTGATATTTTAATAAATTCACTTTTTTGTCATAGTATACACTGTCGTATTTTGATGTTTTTGTCCATTTTGACTTTTTGATATTTTAATAAATTCACTTTTTTGTCATAGTATACACTGTCGTAATTTGATGTTTTTGTCCATTTTGACTTTTGATATTTTAATAAATTCACTTTTTTGTCATAGTACACACTGTCGTATTTTGATGTTTTTGTCCATTTTGACTTTTGATATTTGAATAAATTCACTTTTTTGTCATAGTATACACTGTCGTATTTTGATGTTTTTGTCCATTTTGACTTTTGATATTTGAATAAATTCACTTTTTTGTCATAGTACACACTGTCGTATTTTGATGTTTTTGTCCATTTTGACTTTTGATATTTTAATAAATTCACTTTTTTGTCATAGTACACACTGTCGTATTTTGATGTTTTTGTCCATTTTGACTTTTGATATTTGAATAAATTCACTTTTTTGTCATAGTATACACTGTCGTATTTTGATGTTTTTGTCCATTTTGACTTTTGATATTTGAATAAATTCACTTTTTTGTCATAGTACACACTGTCGTAATTTGATGTTTTTGTCCATTTTGACTTTTGATATTTTAATAAATTCACTTTTTTGTCATAGTACACACTGTCGTATTTTGATGTTTTTGTCCATTTTGACTTTTGATATTTTAATAAATTCTCTTTTTTGTCATAGTACACACTGTCGTAATTTGATGTTTTTGTCCATTTTGACTTTTGATATTTTAATAAATTCTCTTTTTTGTCATAGTACACACTGTCGTATTTTGATTGTTTTTGTCCATTTTGACTTTTGATATTTTAATAAATTCTCTTTTTTGTCATAGTACACACTGTCGTAATTTGATGTTTTTGTCCATTTTGACTTTTTGATATTTTAATAAATTCACTTTTTTGTCATAGTACACACTGTCGTATTTTGATGTTTTTGTCCATTTTGACTTTTGATATTTGAATAAATTCACTTTTTTGTCATAGTATACACTGTCGTATTTTGATTGTTTTTGTCCATTTTGACTTTTGATATTTTAATAAATTCACTTTTTTGTCATAGTACACACTGTCGTAATTTGATGTTTTTGTCCATTTTGACTTTTGATATTTTAATAAATTCACTTTTTTGTCATAGTATACACTGTCGTATTTTGATTGTTTTTGTCCATTTTGACTTTTGATATTTGAATAAATTCACTTTTTTGTCATAGTACACACTGTCGTATTTTGATTGTTTTTGTCTATTTTGACTTTTTGATATTTGAATAAATTCACTTTTTTGTCATAGTACACACTGTCGTATTTTGATGTTTTTGTCCATTTTGACTTTTTGATATTTGAATAAATTCACTTTTTTGTCATAGTACACACTGTCGTAATTTGATGTTTTTGTCCATTTTGACTTTTGATATTTTAATAAATTCTCTTTTTTGTCATAGTACACACTGTCGTATTTTGAGTGTTTTTGTCCATTTTGACTTTTTGATATTTGAATAAATTCACTTTTTTGTCATAGTACACACTGTCGTAATTTGAGTGTTTTTGTCCATTTTGACTTTTGATATTTTAATAAATTCACTTTTTTGTCATAGTACACACTGTCGTATTTTGATGTTTTTGTCCATTTTGACTTTTGATATTTGAATAAATTCACTTTTTTGTCATAGTACACACTGTCGTAATTTGATGTTTTTGTCCATTTTGACTTTTGATATTTTAATAAATTCACTTTTTTGTCATAGTACACACTGTCGTAATTTGATTGTTTTTGTCTATTTTGACTTTTGATATTTTAATAAATTCACTTTTTTGTCATAGTACACACTGTCGTATTTTGATGTTTTTGTCTATTTTGACTTTTGATATTTTAATAAATTCACTTTTTTGTCATAGTACACACTGTCGTATTTTGATGTTTTTGTCCATTTTGACTTTTGATATTTGAATAAATTCACTTTTTTGTCATAGCACACACTGTCGTAATTTGATTGTTTTTGTCTATTTTGACTTTTGATATTTTAATAAATTCACTTTTTTGTCATAGTATACACTGTCGTAATTTGATGTTTTTGTCTATTTTGACTTTTGATATTTTAATAAATTCACTTTTTTGTCATAGTATACACTGTCGTAATTTGATGTTTTTGTCCATTTTGACTTTTGATATTTGAATAAATTCACTTTTTTGTCATAGTATACACTGTCGTAATTTGAGTGTTTTTGTCCATTTTGACTTTTGATATTTTAATAAATTCACTTTTTTGTCATAGTACACACTGTCGTAATTTGATGTTTTTGTCTATTTTGACTTTTGATATTTTAATAAATTCACTTTTTTGTCATAGTACACACTGTCGTATTTTGATGTTTTTGTCCATTTTGACTTTTGATATTTTAATAAATTCACTTTTTTGTCATAGTATACACTGTCGTAATTTGATGTTTTTGTCTATTTTGACTTTTGATATTTTAATAAATTCACTTTTTTGTCATAGTACACACTGTCGTATTTTGATGTTTTTGTCCATTTTGACTTTTGATATTTGAATAAATTCACTTTTTTGTCATAGTACACACTGTCGTATTTTGATGTTTTTGTCCATTTTGACTTTTGATATTTTAATAAATTCACTTTTTTGTCATAGTACACACTGTCGTATTTTGATGTTTTTGTCCATTTTGACTTTTGATATTTGAATAAATTCACTTTTTTGTCATAGTATACACTGTCGTAATTTGATGTTTTTGTCCATTTTGACTTTTGATATTTTAATAAATTCACTTTTTTGTCATAGTACACACTGTCGTAATTTGAGTGTTTTTGTCCATTTTGACTTTTGATATTTGAATAAATTCACTTTTTTGTCATAGTACACACTGTCGTAATTTGATGTTTTTATCCATTTTGACTTTTGATATTTGAATAAATTCACTTTTTTGTCATAGTACACACTGTCGTAATTTGATGTTTTTGTCCATTTTGACTTTTGATATTTGAATAAATTCACTTTTTTGTCATAGTATACACTGTCGTAATTTGATGTTTTTGTCCATTTTGACTTTTGATATTTTAATAAATTCACTTTTTTGTCATAGTACACACTGTCGTAATTTGAGTGTTTTTGTCCATTTTGACTTTTGATATTTGAATAAATTCACTTTTTTGTCATAGTACACACTGTCGTAATTTGATGTTTTTATCCATTTTGACTTTTGATATTTGAATAAATTCACTTTTTTGTCATAGTACACACTGTCGTAATTTGATGTTTTTGTCCATTTTGACTTTTGATATTTTAATAAATTCACTTTTTTGTCATAGTACACACTGTCGTATTTTGATGTTTTTGTCCATTTTGACTTTTGATATTTTAATAAATTCACTTTTTTGTCATAGTACACACTGTCGTATTTTGATGTTTTTGTCCATTTTGACTTTTGATATTTGAATAAATTCACTTTTTTGTCATAGTACACACTGTCGTATTTTGATGTTTTTGTCCATTTTGACTTTTGATATTTGAATAAATTCACTTTTTTGTCATAGTACACACTGTCGTAATTTGATGTTTTTGTCCATTTTGACTTTTGATATTTGAATAAATTCACTTTTTTGTCATAGTACACACTGTCGTATTTTGATTGTTTTTGTCCATTTTGACTTTTGATATTTGAATAAATTCACTTTTTTGTCATAGTATACACTGTCGTAATTTGATGTTTTTGTCCATTTTGACTTTTTGATATTTGAATAAATTCTCTTTTTTGTCATAGTACACACTGTCGTATTTTGATGTTTTTGTCCATTTTGACTTTTGATATTTGAATAAATTCACTTTTTTGTCATAGTACACACTGTCGTATTTTGATTGTTTTTGTCTATTTTGACTTTTGATATTTGAATAAATTCACTTTTTTGTCATAGTACACACTGTCGTATTTTGATGTTTTTGTCCATTTTGACTTTTTGATATTTTAATAAATTCACTTTTTTGTCATAGTACACACTGTCGTATTTTGATGTTTTTTGTCTATTTTGACTTTTTGATATTTTAATAAATTCACTTTTTTGTCATAGTACACACTGTCGTATTTTGATGTTTTTTGTCTATTTTGACTTTTTGATATTTTAATAAATTCACTTTTTTGTCATAGTACACACTGTCGTATTTTGATGTTTTTTGTCTATTTTGACTTTTTGATATTTTAATAAATTCACTTTTTTGTCATAGTACACACTGTCGTATTTTGATGTTTTTGTCTATTTTGACTTTTTGATATTTGAATAAATTCACTTTTTTGTCATAGTACACACTGTCGTATTTTGATGTTTTTGTCTATTTTGACTTTTGATATTTGAATAAATTCACTTTTTTGTCATAGTACACACTGTCGTATTTTGATGTTTTTTGTCTATTTTGACTTTTTGATATTTTAATAAATTCACTTTTTTGTCATAGTACACACTGTCGTATTTTGATGTTTTTGTCTATTTTGACTTTTTGATATTTGAATAAATTCACTTTTTTGTCATAGTACACACTGTCGTATTTTGATGGTTTTGTCCATTTTGACTTTTGATATTTGAATAAATTCACTTTTTTGTCATAGTACACACTGTCGTATTTTGAGTGTTTTTGTCCATTTTGACTTTTTGATATTTAAATAAATTCACTTTTTTGTCATAGTACACACTGTCGTAATTTGATGTTTTTGTCCATTTTGACTTTTGATATTTTAATAAATTCTCTTTTTTGTCATAGTACACACTGTCGTATTTTGAGTGTTTTTGTCCATTTTGACTTTTTGATATTTAAATAAATTCACTTTTTTGTCATAGTACACACTGTCGTATTTTGATGTTTTTGTCCATTTTGACTTTTTGATATTTGAATAAATTCACTTTTTTGTCATAGTACACACTGTCGTAATTTGATGTTTTTGTCCATTTTGACTTTTGATATTTTAATAAATTCACTTTTTTGTCATAGTACACACTGTCGTAATTTGAGTGTTTTTGTCCATTTTGACTTTTGATATTTGAATAAATTCACTTTTTTGTCATAGTACACACTGTCGTATTTTGATGTTTTTGTCCATTTTGACTTTTTGATATTTGAATAAATTCACTTTTTTGTCATAGTACACACTGTCGTAATTTGAGTGTTTTTGTCCATTTTGACTTTTGATATTTGAATAAATTCTCTTTTTTGTCATAGTACACACTGTCGTATTTTGAGTGTTTTTGTCCATTTTGACTTTTTGATATTTGAATAAATTCACTTTTTTGTCATAGTACACACTGTCGTAATTTGAGTGTTTTTGTCCATTTTGACTTTTGATATTTTAATAAATTCACTTTTTTGTCATAGTACACACTGTCGTATTTTGATGTTTTTGTCCATTTTGACTTTTTGATATTTGAATAAATTCACTTTTTTGTCATAGTACACACTGTCGTAATTTGATGTTTTTTGTCTATTTTGACTTTTGATATTTGAATAAATTCACTTTTTTGTCATAGTACACACTGTCGTATTTTGATGTTTTTGTCCATTTTGACTTTTGATATTTGAATAAATTCACTTTTTTGTCATAGTATACACTGTCGTATTTTGATGTTTTTGTCCATTTTGACTTTTGATATTTTAATAAATTCTCTTTTTTGTCATAGTACACACTGTCGTATTTTGATGTTTTTGTCTATTTTGACTTTTGATATTTTAATAAATTCACTTTTTTGTCATAGTACACACTGTCGTATTTTGATGTTTTTGTCTATTTTGACTTTTGATATTTTAATAAATTCACTTTTTTGTCATAGTACACACTGTCGTATTTTGATGTTTTTGTCTATTTTGACTTTTGATATTTGAATAAATTCACTTTTTTGTCATAGTATACACTGTCGTATTTTGATGTTTTTGTCCATTTTGACTTTTTGATATTTGAATAAATTCACTTTTTTGTCATAGTACACACTGTCGTATTTTGATGTTTTTGTCCATTTTGACTTTTGATATTTTAATAAATTCACTTTTTTGTCATAGTACACACTGTCGTATTTTGATGTTTTTGTCCATTTTGACTTTTGATATTTGAATAAATTCACTTTTTTGTCATAGTACACACTGTCGTATTTTGATGTTTTTGTCTATTTTGACTTTTGATATTTGAATAAATTCACTTTTTTGTCATAGTACACACTGTCGTATTTTGATGTTTTTGTCCATTTTGACTTTTGATATTTGAATAAATTCACTTTTTTGTCATAGTACACACTGTCGTAATTTGATGTTTTTGTCTATTTTGACTTTTGATATTTGAATAAATTCACTTTTTTGTCATAGTACACACTGTCGTATTTTGATGTTTTTGTCCATTTTGACTTTTGATATTTGAATAAATTCACTTTTTTGTCATAGTACACACTGTCGTATTTTGATGTTTTTGTCCATTTTGACTTTTGATATTTGAATAAATTCACTTTTTTGTCATAGTATACACTGTCGTATTTTGATGTTTTTTGTCTATTTTGACTTTTTGATATTTGAATAAATTCACTTTTTTGTCATAGTACACACTGTCGTAATTTGATGTTTTTTGTCTATTTTGACTTTTGATATTTGAATAAATTCACTTTTTTGTCATAGTACACACTGTCGTATTTTGATGTTTTTGTCCATTTTGACTTTTGATATTTGAATAAATTCACTTTTTTGTCATAGTACACACTGTCGTAATTTGATGTTTTTGTCCATTTTGACTTTTGATATTTGAATAAATTCACTTTTTTGTCATAGTACACACTGTCGTATTTTGATGTTTTTGTCCATTTTGACTTTTTGATATTTGAATAAATTCACTTTTTTGTCATAGTACACACTGTCGTATTTTGATGTTTTTGTCCATTTTGACTTTTGATATTTTAATAAATTCACTTTTTTGTCATAGTACACACTGTCGTAATTTGATGTTTTTGTCCATTTTGACTTTTGATATTTTAATAAATTCACTTTTTTGTCATAGTACACACTGTCGTATTTTGATGTTTTTGTCCATTTTGACTTTTTGATATTTGAATAAATTCACTTTTTTGTCATAGTACACACTGTCGTATTTTGATGTTTTTGTCCATTTTGACTTTTGATATTTTAATAAATTCACTTTTTTGTCATAGTACACACTGTCGTAATTTGATGTTTTTGTCCATTTTGACTTTTGATATTTTAATAAATTCACTTTTTTGTCAAAGTACACACTGTCGTATTTTGATGTTTTTTGTCCATTTTGACTTTTTGATATTTGAATAAATTCACTTTTTTGTCATAGTACACACTGTCGTAATTTGATGTTTTTTGTCTATTTTGACTTTTGATATTTGAATAAATTCACTTTTTTGTCATAGTACACACTGTCGTATTTTGATGTTTTTGTCTATTTTGACTTTTTGATATTTGAATAAATTCACTTTTTTGTCATAGTACACACTGTCGTATTTTGATGTTTTTGTCTATTTTGACTTTTGATATTTGAATAAATTCACTTTTTTGTCATAGTATACACTGTCGTATTTTGATGTTTTTGTCTATTTTGACTTTTGATATTTGAATAAATTCACTTTTTTGTCATAGTACACACTGTCGTATTTTGATGTTTTTGTCCATTTTGACTTTTTGATATTTTAATAAATTCACTTTTTTGTCATAGTACACACTGTCGTATTTTGATGTTTTTTGTCTATTTTGACTTTTTGATATTTTAATAAATTCACTTTTTTGTCATAGTACACACTGTCGTAATTTGATGTTTTTTGTCTATTTTGACTTTTGATATTTGAATAAATTCACTTTTTTGTCATAGTACACACTGTCGTATTTTGATGTTTTTTGTCTATTTTGACTTTTTGATATTTGAATAAATTCACTTTTTTGTCATAGTACACACTGTCGTATTTTGATGTTTTTGTCTATTTTGACTTTTGATATTTGAATAAATTCACTTTTTTGTCATAGTACACACTGTCGTATTTTGATGTTTTTGTCCATTTTGACTTTTTGATATTTTAATAAATTCACTTTTTTGTCATAGTACACACTGTCGTAATTTGATGTTTTTTGTCTATTTTGACTTTTGATATTTGAATAAATTCACTTTTTTGTCATAGTACACACTGTCGTATTTTGATGTTTTTGTCTATTTTGACTTTTGATATTTGAATAAATTCTCTTTTTTGTCATAGTATACACTGTCGTATTTTGATGTTTTTGTCTATTTTGACTTTTTGATATTTGAATAAATTCACTTTTTTGTCATAGTACACACTGTCGTATTTTGATGTTTTTGTCCATTTTGACTTTTGATATTTTAATAAATTCACTTTTTTGTCATAGTACACACTGTCGTAATTTGATGTTTTTGTCCATTTTGACTTTTGATATTTTAATAAATTCACTTTTTTGTCAAAGTACACACTGTCGTATTTTGATGTTTTTTGTCCATTTTGACTTTTTGATATTTGAATAAATTCACTTTTTTGTCATAGTATACACTGTCGTATTTTGATGTTTTTGTCCATTTTGACTTTTGATATTTTTATAAATTTACTTTTTTGTCATAGTATACACTGTCGTATTTTGATGTTTTTTGTCTATTTTGACTTTTGATATTTGAATAAATTCTCTTTTTTGTCATAGTACACACTGTCGTAATTTGATGTTTTTGTCCATTTTGACTTTTGATATTTTAATAAATTCACTTTTTTGTCAAAGTACACACTGTCGTATTTTGATGTTTTTTGTCCATTTTGACTTTTTGATATTTGAATAAATTCACTTTTTTGTCATAGTACACACTGTCGTATTTTGATGTTTTTGTCCATTTTGACTTTTGATATTTTTATAAATTTACTTTTTTGTCATAGTATACACTGTCGTATTTTGATGTTTTTTGTCTATTTTGACTTTTGATATTTGAATAAATTCTCTTTTTTGTCATAGTACACACTGTCGTAATTTGATGTTTTTGTCCATTTTGACTTTTGATATTTTAATAAATTCACTTTTTTGTCAAAGTACACACTGTCGTATTTTGATGTTTTTTGTCCATTTTGACTTTTTGATATTTGAATAAATTCACTTTTTTGTCATAGTACACACTGTCGTATTTTGATGTTTTTGTCCATTTTGACTTTTGATATTTTTATAAATTTACTTTTTTGTCATAGTATACACTGTCGTAATTTGATGTTTTTTGTCTATTTTGACTTTTGATATTTGAATAAATTCACTTTTTTATCATAGTATACACTGTCGTATTTTGATGTTTTTTGTCTATTTTGACTTTTGATATTTTAATAAATTCTCTTTTTTGTCATAGTATACACTGTCGTAATTTGATGTTTTTGTCTATTTTGACTTTTTGATATTTGAATAAATTCACTTTTTTGTCATAGTACACACTGTCGTAATTTGATGTTTTTTGTCTATTTTGACTTTTGATATTTTAATAAATTCTCTTTTTTGTCATAGTATACACTGTCGTATTTTGATGTTTTTGTCCATTTTGACTTTTGATATTTGAATAAATTCACTTTTTTGTCATAGTACACACTGTCGTAATTTGATGTTTTTGTCCATTTTGACTTTTGATATTTTAATAAATTCACTTTTTTGTCATAGTACACACTGTCGTATTTTGATGTTTTTGTCCATTTTGACTTTTGATATTTGAATAAATTCACTTTTTTGTCATAGTACACACTGTCGTATTTTGATGTTTTTGTCCATTTTGACTTTTGATATTTGAATAAATTCACTTTTTTGTCATAGTACACACTGTCGTAATTTGATGTTTTTGTCTATTTTGACTTTTTGATATTTGATTAAATTCACTTTTTTGTCATAGTACACACTGTCGTAATTTGATGTTTTTGTCCATTTTGACTTTTGATATTTTAATAAATTCACTTTTTTGTCATAGTACACACTGTCGTATTTTGATGTTTTTGTCCATTTTGACTTTTGATATTTGAATAAATTCACTTTTTTGTCATAGTACACACTGTCGTAATTTGATGTTTTTGTCTATTTTGACTTTTGATATTTGAATAAATTCACTTTTTTGTCATAGTACACACTGTCGTAATTTGATGTTTTTGTCCATTTTGACTTTTGATATTTGAATAAATTCACTTTTTTGTCATAGTACACACTGTCGTATTTTGATGTCTTTGTCCATTTTGACTTTTGATATTTGAATAAATTCACTTTTTTGTCATAGTACACACTGTCGTATTTTGATGTTTTTGTCCATTTTGACTTTTGATATTTGAATAAATTCACTTTTTTGTCATAGTACACACTGTCGTATTTTGATGTTTTTGTCCATTTTGACTTTTGATATTTGATTAAATTCACTTTTTTGTCATAGTGCACACTGTCGTATTTTGATGTTTTTGTCTATTTTGACTTTTGATATTTGAATAAATTCACTTTTTTGTCATAGTACACACTGTCGTATTTTGATGTTTTTGTCCATTTTGACTTTTGATATTTGAATAAATTCACTTTTTTGTCATAGTACACACTGTCGTATTTTGATGTTTTTGTCCATTTTGACTTTTGATATTTGATTAAATTCACTTTTTAGTCATAGTACACACTGTCGTATTTTGATGTTTTTGTCCATTTTGACTTTTGATATTTGAATAAATTCACTTTTTTGTCATAGTACACACTGTCGTATTTTGATGTCTTTGTCCATTTTGACTTTTGATATTTTAATAAATTCACTTTTTTGTCATAGTACACACTGTCGTAATTTGATGTTTTTTGTCCATTTTGACTTTTGATATTT
The DNA here is from genome assembly GCF_024679245.1 of Pseudorasbora parva. Lineage (NCBI taxonomy): Eukaryota > Metazoa > Chordata > Actinopteri > Cypriniformes > Gobionidae > Pseudorasbora > Pseudorasbora parva. Next base: position 15,384,278 of record NC_090173.1, read on the forward strand.
GAATAAATTCACTTTTTTGTCATAGTACACACTGTCGTAATTTGATGTTTTTGTCTATTTTGACTTTTTGATATTTGATTAAATTCACTTTTTTGTCATAGTACACACTGTCGTATTTTGATGTTTTTGTCCATTTTGACTTTTGATATTTGAATAAATTCACTTTTTTGTCATAGTACACACTGTCGTATTTTGATGTCTTTGTCCATTTTGACTTTTGATATTTTAATAAATTCACTTTTTTGTCATAGTACACACTGTCGTAATTTGATGTTTTTTGTCCATTTTGACTTTTGATATTTGAATAAATTCACTTTTTTGTCATAGTACACACTGTCGTATTTTGATGTTTTTGTCTATTTTGACTTTTTGATATTTGATTAAATTCACTTTTTTGTCATAGTACACACTGTCGTATTTTGATGTTTTTGTCTATTTTGACTTTTTGATATTTGATTAAATTCACTTTTTTGTCATAGTACACACTGTCGTAATTTGATGTTTTTGTCCATTTTGACTTTTGATATTTGAATAAATTCACTTTTTTGTCATAGTACACACTGTCGTATTTTGATGTCTTTGTCCATTTTGACTTTTGATATTTTAATAAATTCACTTTTTTGTCATAGTACACACTGTCGTAATTTGATGTTTTTTGTCTATTTTGACTTTTGATATTTGAATAAATTCACTTTTTTGTCATAGTATACACTGTCGTAATTTGATGTTTTTTGTCTATTTTGACTTTTGATATTTGAATAAATTCTCTTTTTTGTCATAGTACACACTGTCGTATTTTGATGTTTTTTGTCCATTTTGACTTTTGATATTTGAATAAATTCACTTTTTTGTCATAGTACACACTGTCGTATTTTGATGTTTTTGTCCATTTTGACTTTTGATATTTGAATAAATTCACTTTTTTGTCATAGTATACACTGTCGTATTTTGATGTTTTTGTCTATTTTGACTTTTGATATTTGAATAAATTCACTTTTTTGTCATAGTACACACTGTCGTATTTTGATGTTTTTGTCCATTTTGACTTTTTGATATTTGAATAAATTCACTTTTTTGTCATAGTACACACTGTCGTATTTTGATGTTTTTGTCCATTTTGACTTTTTGATATTTGAATAAATTCACTTTTTTGTCATAGTACACACTGTCGTATTTTGATGTTTTTGTCCATTTTGACTTTTTGATATTTGAATAAATTCACTTTTTTGTCATAGTACACACTGTCGTATTTTGATGTTTTTTGTCTATTTTGACTTTTGATATTTGAATAAATTCACTTTTTTGTCATAGTACACACTGTCGTATTTTGATGTTTTTGTCTATTTTGACTTTTGATATTTGAATAAATTCACTTTTTTGTCATAGTATACACTGTCGTATTTTGATGTTTTTGTCCATTTTGACTTTTGATATTTGAATAAATTCACTTTTTTGTCATAGTACACACTGTCGTATTTTGATGTTTTTGTCCATTTTGACTTTTGATATTTGAATAAATTCACTTTTTTGTCATAGTACACACTGTCGTATTTTGATGTTTTTGTCCATTTTGACTTTTGATATTTGAATAAATTCACTTTTTTGTCATAGTACACACTGTCGTATTTTGATGTTTTTGTCCATTTTGACTTTTGATATTTGAATAAATTCACTTTTTTGTCATAGTACACACTGTCGTATTTTGATGTTTTTGTCCATTTTGACTTTTGATATTTGAATAAATTCACTTTTTTGTCATAGTACACACTGTCGTATTTTGATGTTTTTGTCCATTTTGACTTTTGATATTTGAATAAATTCTCTTTTTTGTCATAGTACACACTGTCGTAATTTGATGTTTTTGTCCATTTTGACTTTTTGATATTTGAATAAATTCACTTTTTTGTCATAGTACACACTGTCGTATTTTGATGTTTTTGTCCATTTTGACTTTTGATATTTGAATAAATTCACTTTTTTGTCATAGTACACACTGTCGTAATTTGATGTTTTTGTCCATTTTGACTTTTTGATATTTGAATAAATTCACTTTTTTGTCATAGTACACACTGTCGTATTTTGATGTTTTTGTCCATTTTGACTTTTGATATTTGAATAAATTCACTTTTTTGTCATAGTATACACTGTCGTATTTTGATGTTTTTGTCCATTTTGACTTTTGATATTTGAATAAATTCACTTTTTTGTCATAGTACACACTGTCGTAATTTGATGTTTTTTGTCCATTTTGACTTTTGATATTTGAATAAATTCTCTTTTTTGTCATAGTACACACTGTCGTAATTTGATGTTTTTGTCCATTTTGACTTTTGATATTTTAATAAATTCACTTTTTTGTCATAGTATACACTGTCGTATTTTGATGTTTTTGTCCATTTTGACTTTTGATATTTGAATAAATTCACTTTTTTGTCATAGTACACACTGTCGTATTTTGATGTTTTTTGTCTATTTTGACTTTTTGATATTTGAATAAATTCACTTTTTTGTCATAGTATACACTGTCGTATTTTGATGTTTTTGTCCATTTTGACTTTTTGATATTTGAATAAATTCACTTTTTTGTCATAGTACACACTGTCGTATTTTGATGTTTTTGTCCATTTTGACTTTTGATATTTGAATAAATTCACTTTTTTGTCATAGTATACACTGTCGTATTTTTATGTTTTTTGTCTATTTTGACTTTTTGATATTTGAATAAATTCACTTTTTTGTCATAGTACACACTGTCGTATTTTGATGTTTTTGTCCATTTTGACTTTTGATATTTGAATAAATTCACTTTTTTGTCATAGTACACACTGTCGTAATTTGATGTTTTTGTCCATTTTGACTTTTTGATATTTGAATAAATTCACTTTTTTGTCATAGTACACACTGTCGTATTTTGATGTTTTTGTCCATTTTGACTTTTGATATTTGAATAAATTCACTTTTTTGTCATAGTACACACTGTCGTAATTTGATGTTTTTGTCCATTTTGACTTTTGATATTTGAATAAATTCACTTTTTTGTCATAGTACACACTGTCGTAATTTGATGTTTTTGTCCATTTTGACTTTTGATATTTGAATAAATTCACTTTTTTGTCATAGTATACACTGTCGTATTTTGATGTTTTTGTCCATTTTGACTTTTTGATATTTGATTAAATTCACTTTTTTGTCATAGTACACACTGTCGTAATTTGATGTTTTTGTCCATTTTGACTTTTGATATTTGAATAAATTCACTTTTTTGTCATAGTATACACTGTCGTATTTTGATGTTTTTGTCCATTTTGACTTTTTGATATTTGATTAAATTCACTTTTTTGTCATAGTACACACTGTCGTAATTTGATGTTTTTGTCCATTTTGACTTTTGATATTTGAATAAATTCACTTTTTTGTCATAGTACACACTGTCGTAATTTGATGTTTTTGTCCATTTTGACTTTTGATATTTGATTAAATTCACTTTTTTGTCATAGTACACACTGTCGTATTTTGATGTTTTTTGTCCATTTTGACTTTTTGATATTTGAATAAATTCACTTTTTTGTCATAGTACACACTGTCGTATTTTGATGTTTTTGTCCATTTTGACTTTTTGATATTTGATTAAATTCACTTTTTTGTCATAGTACACACTGTCGTATTTTGATGTTTTTGTCCATTTTGACTTTTTGATATTTGAATAAATTCACTTTTTTGTCATAGTACACACTGTCGTATTTTGATGTTTTTGTCCATTTTGACTTTTGATATTTGAATAAATTCACTTTTTTGTCATAGTATACACTGTCGTATTTTGATGTTTTTGTCCATTTTGACTTTTTGATATTTGAATAAATTCACTTTTTTGTCATAGTACACACTGTCGTAATTTGATGTTTTTGTCCATTTTGACTTTTGATATTTGAATAAATTCACTTTTTTGTCATAGTACACACTGTCGTATTTTGATGTTTTTGTCCATTTTGACTTTTTGATATTTGAATAAATTCACTTTTTTGTCATAGTACACACTGTCGTAATTTGATGTTTTTGTCCATTTTGACTTTTGATATTTGAATAAATTCACTTTTTTGTCATAGTACACACTGTCGTATTTTGATGTTTTTGTCCATTTTGACTTTTGATATTTTAATAAATTCACTTTTTTGTCATAGTACACACTGTCGTATTTTGATGTTTTTGTCCATTTTGACTTTTTGATATTTGAATAAATTCACTTTTTTGTCATAGTACACACTGTCGTATTTTGATGTTTTTGTCCATTTTGACTTTTGATATTTGAATAAATTCACTTTTTTGTCATAGTATACACTGTCGTAATTTGATGTTTTTGTCCATTTTGACTTTTGATATTTGAATAAATTCACTTTTTTGTCATAGTACACACTGTCGTATTTTGATGTTTTTGTCCATTTTGACTTTTGATATTTGAATAAATTCACTTTTTTGTCATAGTATACACTGTCGTAATTTGATGTTTTTGTCCATTTTGACTTTTGATATTTGAATAAATTCACTTTTTTGTCATAGTACACACTGTCGTATTTTGATGTTTTTGTCCATTTTGACTTTTGATATTTGAATAAATTCACTTTTTTGTCATAGTACACACTGTCGTATTTTGATGTTTTTTGTCCATTTTGACTTTTTGATATTTGAATAAATTCACTTTTTTGTCATAGTACACACTGTCGTAATTTGATGTTTTTTGTCCATTTTGACTTTTGATATTTGAATAAATTCACTTTTTTGTCATAGTATTCACTGTCGTATTTTGATGTTTTTGTCCATTTTGACTTTTTGATATTTGAATAAATTCACTTTTTTGTCATAGTATACACTGTCGTAATTTGATGTTTTTGTCCATTTTGACTTTTGATATTTGAATAAATTCACTTTTTTGTCATAGTACACACTGTCGTATTTTGATGTTTTTGTCTATTTTGACTTTTTGATATTTGAATAAATTCACTTTTTTGTCATAGTACACACTGTCGTAATTTGATGTTTTTTGTCCATTTTGACTTTTGATATTTGAATAAATTCACTTTTTTGTCATAGTATACACTGTCGTAATTTGATGTTTTTGTCCATTTTGACTTTTGATATTTGAATAAATTCACTTTTTTGTCATAGTACACACTGTCGTATTTTGATGTTTTTTGTCCATTTTGACTTTTTGATATTTGAATAAATTCACTTTTTTGTCATAGTACACACTGTCGTATTTTGATGTTTTTGTCCATTTTGACTTTTTGATATTTGAATAAATTCACTTTTTTGTCATAGTACACACTGTCGTATTTTGATGTTTTTGTCCATTTTGACTTTTTGATATTTGATTAAATTCACTTTTTTGTCATAGTACACACTGTCGTAATTTGATGTTTTTGTCCATTTTGACTTTTTGATATTTGATTAAATTCACTTTTTTGTCATAGTACACACTGTCGTATTTTGATGTTTTTGTCCATTTTGACTTTTTGATATTTGAATAAATTCACTTTTTTGTCATAGTACACACTGTCGTATTTTGATGTTTTTGTCCATTTTGACTTTTTGATATTTGAATAAATTCACTTTTTTGTCATAGTACACACTGTCGTATTTTGATGTTTTTGTCCATTTTGACTTTTTGATATTTGAATAAATTCACTTTTTTGTCATAGTACACACTGTCGTAATTTGATGTTTTTTGTCCATTTTGACTTTTGATATTTGAATAAATTCACTTTTTTGTCATAGTATACACTGTCGTAATTTGATGTTTTTTGTCCATTTTGACTTTTGATATTTTAATAAATTCACTTTTTTGTCATAGTATACACTGTCGTAATTTGATGTTTTTGTCCATTTTGACTTTTGATATTTGAATAAATTCACTTTTTTGTCATAGTACACACTGTCGTATTGTGATGTTTTTGTCCATTTTGACTTTTTGATATTTGAATAAATTCACTTTTTTGTCATAGTACACACTGTCGTATTTTGATGTTTTTGTCCATTTTGACTTTTTGATATTTGAATAAATTCACTTTTTTGTCATAGTACACACTGTCGTAATTTGATGTTTTTTGTCCATTTTGACTTTTGATATTTGAATAAATTCACTTTTTTGTCATAGTACACACTGTCGTATTTTGATGTTTTTGTCCATTTTGACTTTTTGATATTTGAATAAATTCACTTTTTTGTCATAGTATACACTGTCGTAATTTGATGTTTTTTGTCCATTTTGACTTTTGATATTTGAATAAATTCACTTTTTTGTCATAGTACACACTGTCGTAATTTGATGTTTTTGTCCATTTTGACTTTTTGATATTTGAATAAATTCACTTTTTTGTCATAGTACACACTGTCGTAATTTGATGTTTTTGTCTATTTTGACTTTTTGATATTTGAATAAATTCACTTTTTTGTCATAGTATACACTGTCGTAATTTGATGTTTTTTGTCCATTTTGACTTTTGATATTTGAATAAATTCACTTTTTTGTCATAGTACACACTGTCGTAATTTGATGTTTTTGTCTATTTTGACTTTTTGATATTTGAATAAATTCACTTTTTTGTCATAGTACACACTGTCGTAATTTGATGTTTTTGTCTATTTTGACTTTTGATATTTGAATAAATTCACTTTTTTGTCATAGTACACACTGTCGTATTTTGATGTTTTTGTCCATTTTGACTTTTGATATTTGAATAAATTCACTTTTTTGTCATAGTATACACTGTCGTATTTTGATGTTTTTGTCCATTTTGACTTTTGATATTTGAATAAATTCACTTTTTTGTCATAGTATACACTGTCGTATTTTGATGTTTTTGTCCATTTTGACTTTTGATATTTGAATAAATTCTCTTTTTTGTCATAGTACACACTGTCGTAATTTGATGTTTTTGTCCATTTTGACTTTTGATATTTGAATAAATTCTCTTTTTTGTCATAGTATACACTGTCGTAATTTGATGTTTTTGTCCATTTTGACTTTTGATATTTGAATAAATTCTCTTTTTTGTCATAGTACACACTGTCGTAATTTGATGTTTTTGTCCATTTTGACTTTTGATATTTGAATAAATTCTCTTTTTTGTCATAGTACACACTGTCGTATTTTGATGTTTTTGTCCATTTTGACTTTTGATATTTGAATAAATTCTCTTTTTTGTCATAGTACACACTGTCGTATTTTGATGTTTTTGTCCATTTTGACTTTTGATATTTGAATAAATTCTCTTTTTTGTCATAGTATACACTGTCGTATTTTGATGTTTTTGTCCATTTTGACTTTTGATATTTGAATAAATTCACTTTTTTGTCATAGTACACACTGTCGTAATTTGATGTTTTTGTCCATTTTGACTTTTGATATTTGAATAAATTCACTTTTTTGTCATAGTATTCGCTGTCGTATTTTGATGTTTTTGACCATTTTGACTTTTGATATTTGAATAAATTCACTTTTTTGTCATAGTACACACTGTCGTAATTTGATGTTTTTGTCTATTTTGACTTTTGATATTTGAATAAATTCACTTTTTTGTCATAGTATACACTGTCGTATTTTGATGTTTTTGTCCATTTTGACTTTTGATATTTGAATAAATTCTCTTTTTTGTCATAGTACACACTGTCGTATTTTGATGTTTTTGTCCATTTTGACTTTTGATATTTGAATAAATTCACTTTTTTGTCATAGTATTCGCTGTCGTATTTTGATGTTTTTGACCATTTTGACTTTTGATATTTGAATAAATTCACTTTTTTGTCATAGTACACACTGTCGTAATTTGATGTTTTTGTCTATTTTGACTTTTGATATTTGAATAAATTCACTTTTTTGTCATAGTACACACTGTCGTATTTTGATGTTTTTGTCCATTTTGACTTTTGATATTTGAATAAATTCACTTTTTTGTCATAGTATACACTGTCGTATTTTGATGTTTTTGTCCATTTTGACTTTTGATATTTGAATAAATTCTCTTTTTTGTCATAGTACACACTGTCGTAATTTGATGTTTTTGTCCATTTTGACTTTTGATATTTGAATAAATTCTCTTTTTTGTCATAGTACACACTGTCGTATTTTGATGTTTTTGTCCATTTTGACTTTTGATATTTGAATAAATTCTCTTTTTTGTCATAGTACACACTGTCGTATTTTGATGTTTTTGTCCATTTTGACTTTTGATATTTGAATAAATTCTCTTTTTTGTCATAGTACACACTGTCGTATTTTGATGTTTTTGTCCAATTTGACTTTTGATATTTGAATAAATTCTCTTTTTTGTCATAGTACACACTGTCGTATTTTGATGTTTTTGTCCATTTTGACTTTTGATATTTGAATAAATTCACTTTTTTGTCATAGTATTCGCTGTCGTATTTTGATGTTTTTGACCATTTTGACTTTTGATATTTGAATAAATTCACTTTTTTGTCATAGTACACACTGTCGTATTTTGATGTTTTTGACCATTTTGACTTTTGATATTTGAATAAATTCACTTTTTTGTCATAGTACACACTGTCGTAATTTGATGTTTTTGTCCATTTTGACTTTTGATATTTGAATAAATTCTCTTTTTTGTCATAGTACACACTGTCGTATTTTGATGTTTTTGTCCATTTTGACTTTTGATATTTGAATAAATTCACTTTTTTGTCATAGTACACACTGTCGTATTTTGATGTTTTTGTCTATTTTGACTTTTTGATATTTGAATAAATTCACTTTTTTGTCATAGTACACACTGTCGTATTTTGATGTTTTTGTCCATTTTGACTTTTGATATTTGAATAAATTCACTTTTTTGTCATAGTACACACTGTCGTATTTTGATGTTTTTGACCATTTTGACTTTTGATATTTGAATAAATTCACTTTTTTGTCATAGTACACACTGTCGTATTTTGATGTTTTTGTCCATTTTGACTTTTGATATTTGAATAAATTCACTTTTTTGTCATAGTATACACTGTCGTATTTTGATGTTTTTGTCCATTTTGACTTTTGATATTTGAATAAATTCTCTTTTTTGTCATAGTACACACTGTCGTATTTTGATGTTTTTGTCTATTTTGACTTTTTGATATTTGAATAAATTCACTTTTTTGTCATAGTACACACTGTCGTAATTTGATGTTTTTGTCCATTTTGACTTTTGATATTTGAATAAATTCACTTTTTTGTCATAGTACACACTGTCGTAATTTGATGTTTTTGTCCATTTTGACTTTTGATATTTGAATAAATTCACTTTTTTGTCATAGTACACACTGTCGTATTTTGATGTTTTTGTCTATTTTGACTTTTGATATTTGAATAAATTCACTTTTTTGTCATAGTATACACTGTCGTATTTTGATGTTTTTGTCCATTTTGACTTTTGATATTTTAATAAATTCACTTTTTTGTCATAGTATACACTGTCGTATTTTGATGTTTTTGTCCATTTTGACTTTTGATATTTGAATAAATTCACTTTTTTGTCATAGTACACACTGTCGTATTTTGATGTTTTTGTCCATTTTGACTTTTTGATATTTGATTAAATTCACTTTTTTGTCATAGTACACACTGTCGTATTTTGATGTTTTTGTCCATTTTGACTTTTGATATTTGAATAAATTCACTTTTTTGTCATAGTACACACTGTCGTAATTTGATGTTTTTGTCCATTTTGACTTTTGATATTTGAATAAATTCACTTTTTTGTCATAGTACACACTGTCGTATTTTGATGTTTTTGACCATTTTGACTTTTGATATTTGAATAAATTCACTTTTTCGTCATAGTACACACTGTCGTATTTTGATGTTTTTGTCCATTTTGACTTTTGATATTTGAATAAATTCACTTTTTTGTCATAGTACACACTGTCGTATTTTGATGTTTTTGTCCATTTTGACTTTTGATATTTGAATAAATTCACTTTTTTGTCATAGTACACACTGTCGTATTTTGATGTTTTTGTCCATTTTGACTTTTGATATTTGAATAAATTCACTTTTTTGTCATAGTATACACTGTCGTATTTTGATTGTTTTTGTCCATTTTGACTTTTGATATTTGAATAAATTCACTTTTTTGTCATAGTACACACTGTCGTATTTTGATGTTTTTGTCCATTTTGACTTTTGATATTTGAATAAATTCACTTTTTTGTCATAGTATACACTGTCGTATTTTGATGTTTTTGTCCATTTTGACTTTTGATATTTGAATAAATTCACTTTTTTGTCATAGTACACACTGTCGTATTTTGATGTTTTTGTCTATTTTGACTTTTGATATTTGAATAAATTCACTTTTTTGTCATAGTACACACTGTCGTATTTTGATGTTTTTGTCTATTTTGACTTTTTGATATTTGAATAAATTCACTTTTTTGTCATAGTACACACTGTCGTATTTTGATGTTTTTGTCCATTTTGACTTTTTGATATTTTAATAAATTCACTTTTTTGTCATAGTATACACTGTCGTAATTTGATGTTTTTGTCCATTTTATTTTGACTTTTGATATTTTAATAAATTCACTTTTTTGTCATAGTACACACTGTCGTATTTTGATGTTTTTGTCTATTTTGACTTTTGATATTTGAATAAATTCACTTTTTTGTCATAGTACACACTGTCGTATTTTGATGTTTTTGTCTATTTTGACTTTTGATATTTTAATAAATTCACTTTTTTGTCATAGTACACACTGTCGTAATTTGATGTTTTTGTCCATTTTGACTTTTGATATTTGAATAAATTCACTTTTTTGTCATAGTACACACTGTCGTATTTTGATGTTTTTGTCCATTTTGACTTTTGATATTTGAATAAATTCACTTTTTTGTCATAGTACACACTGTCGTATTTTGATGTTTTTGTCCATTTTGACTTTTGATATTTTAATAAATTCACTTTTTTGTCATAGTACACACTGTCGTAATTTGATGTTTTTGTCCATTTTGACTTTTGATATTTGAATAAATTCACTTTTTTGTCATAGTACACACTGTCGTATTTTGATGTTTTTGTCCATTTTGACTTTTGATATTTGAATAAATTCACTTTTTTGTCATAGTACACACTGTCGTATTTTGATGTTTTTGTCTATTTTGACTTTTGATATTTTAATAAATTCACTTTTTTGTCATAGTACACACTGTCGTATTTTGATGTTTTTGTCCATTTTGACTTTTGATATTTGAATAAATTCACTTTTTTGTCATAGTACACACTGTCGTATTTTGATGTTTTTGTCCATTTTGACTTTTGATATTTGAATAAATTCACTTTTTTGTCATAGTACACACTGTCGTAATTTGATGTTTTTGTCCATTTTGACTTTTGATATTTGAATAAATTCACTTTTTTGTCATAGTACACACTGTCGTATTTTGATGTTTTTGTCCATTTTGACTTTTGATATTTGAATAAATTCACTTTTTTGTCATAGTACACACTGTCGTATTTTGATGTTTTTGTCCATTTTGACTTTTGATATTTGAATAAATTCACTTTTTTGTCATAGTACACACTGTCGTATTTTGATGTTTTTGTCCATTTTGACTTTTGATATTTGAATAAATTCACTTTTTTGTCATAGTACACACTGTCGTATTTTGATGTTTTTGTCCATTTTGACTTTTGATATTTGAATAAATTCACTTTTTTGTCATAGTACACACTGTCGTATTTTGATGTTTTTGTCCATTTTGACTTTTGATATTTGAATAAATTCACTTTTTTGTCATAGTACACACTGTCGTATTTTGATGTTTTTGTCCATTTTGACTTTTGATATTTGAATAAATTCACTTTTTTGTCATAGTACACACTGTCGTATTTTGATGTTTTTGTCCATTTTGACTTTTGATATTTGAATAAATTCACTTTTTTGTCATAGTACACACTGTCGTATTTTGATGTTTTTGTCCATTTTGACTTTTGATATTTGAATAAATTCACTTTTTTGTCATAGTACACACTGTCGTATTTGATGTTTTTGTCCATTTTGACTTTTGATATTTGAATAAATTCACTTTTTTGTCATAGTACACACTGTCGTAATTTGATGTTTTTGTCCATTTTGACTTTTGATATTTGAATAAATTCACTTTTTTGTCATAGTACACACTGTCGTAATTTGATGTTTTTGTCCATTTTGACTTTTGATATTTTAATAAATTCACTTTTTCGTCATAGTACACACTGTCGTAATTTGATGTTTTTGTCCATTTTGACTTTTGATATTTGAATAAATTCACTTTTTCGTCATAGTACACACTGTCGTATTTTGATGTTTTTGTCCATTTTGACTTTTGATATTTGAATAAATTCACTTTTTTGTCATAGTACACACTGTCGTATTTTGATGTTTTTGTCCATTTTGACTTTTGATATTTGAATAAATTCACTTTTTTGTCATAGTACACACTGTCGTAATTTGATGTTTTTGTCCATTTTGACTTTTGATATTTTAATAAATTCACTTTTTTGTCATAGTATACACTGTCGTATTTTGATGTTTTTGTCCTATTTTGACTTTTGATATTTTAATAAATTCACTTTTTGTCATAGTACACACTGTCGTATTTTGATGTTTTTGTCCATTTTGACTTTTGATATTTGAATAAATTCACTTTTTTGTCATAGTACACACTGTCGTATTTTGATGTTTTTGTCCATTTTGACTTTTGATATTTGAATAAATTCACTTTTTTGTCATAGTACACACTGTCGTAATTTGATGTTTTTGTCCATTTTGACTTTTGATATTTTAATAAATTCACTTTTTTGTCATAGTATACACTGTCGTATTTTGAGTGTTTTTGTCCATTTTGACTTTTGATATTTGAATAAATTCACTTTTTTGTCATAGTACACACTGTCGTATTTTGAGTGTTTTTGTCCATTTTGACTTTTGATATTTGAATAAATTCACTTTTTTGTCATAGTACACACTGTCGTATTTTGATGTTTTTGTCCATTTTGACTTTTGATATTTGAATAAATTCACTTTTTTGTCATAGTACACACTGTCGTAATTTGATGTTTTTGTCCATTTTGACTTTTGATATTTGAATAAATTCACTTTTTTGTCATAGTACACACTGTCGTATTTTGATGTTTTTGTCCATTTTGACTTTTGATATTTGAATAAATTCACTTTTTTGTCATAGTACACACTGTCGTAATTTGATGTTTTTGTCCATTTTGACTTTTGATATTTTAATAAATTCACTTTTTCGTCATAGTACACACTGTCGTAATTTGATGTTTTTGTCCATTTTGACTTTTGATATTTTAATAAATTCACTTTTTCGTCATAGTACACACTGTCGTATTTTGATGTTTTTGTCCATTTTGACTTTTGATATTTGAATAAATTCACTTTTTTGTCATAGTACACACTGTCGTATTTTGATGTTTTTGTCCATTTTGACTTTTGATATTTGAATAAATTTACTTTTTTGTCATAGTACACACTGTCGTAATTTGATGTTTTTGTCCATTTTGACTTTTGATATTTGAATAAATTCACTTTTTCGTCATAGTACACACTGTCGTATTTTGATGTTTTTGTCCATTTTGACTTTTGATATTTGAATAAATTCACTTTTTTGTCATAGTACACACTGTCGTATTTTGATGTTTTTGTCCATTTTGACTTTTGATATTTGAATAAATTTACTTTTTTGTCATAGTACACACTGTCGTAATTTGATGTTTTTGTCCATTTTGACTTTTGATATTTTAATAAATTCACTTTTTTGTCATAGTATACACTGTCGTATTTTGATTGTTTTTGTCTATTTTGACTTTTGATATTTTAATAAATTCACTTTTTCGTCATAGTACACACTGTCGTATTTTGATGTTTTTGTCCATTTTGACTTTTGATATTTGAATAAATTCACTTTTTTGTCATAGTACACACTGTCGTATTTTGATGTTTTTGTCCATTTTGACTTTTGATATTTGAATAAATTCACTTTTTTGTCATAGTACACACTGTCGTAATTTGATGTTTTTGTCCATTTTGACTTTTGATATTTGAATAAATTCACTTTTTTGTCATAGTACACACTGTCGTAATTTGATGTTTTTTGTCCATTTTGACTTTTGATATTTGAATAAATTCACTTTTTTGTCATAGTACACACTGTCGTAATTTGATGTTTTTTGTCCATTTTGACTTTTGATATTTGAATAAATTCACTTTTTTGTCATAGTACACACTGTCGTATTTTGATGTTTTTGTCCATTTTGACTTTTGATATTTGAATAAATTTACTTTTTTGTCATAGTACACACTGTCGTAATTTGATGTTTTTGTCCATTTTGACTTTTTGATATTTTAATAAATTCACTTTTTTGTCATAGTACACACTGTCGTATTTTGATGTTTTTGTCTATTTTGACTTTTGATATTTGAATAAATTCACTTTTTTGTCATAGTACACACTGTCGTATTTTGATGTTTTTGTCCATTTTGACTTTTGATATTTGAATAAATTCACTTTTTTGTCATAGTACACACTGTCGTAATTTGATGTTTTTGTCCATTTTGACTTTTGATATTTGAATAAATTCACTTTTTTGTCATAGTACACACTGTCGTATTTTGATGTTTTTGTCTATTTTGACTTTTGATATTTGAATAAATTCACTTTTTTGTCATAGTACACACTGTCGTATTTTGATGTTTTTGTCTATTTTGACTTTTGATATTTGAATAAATTCACTTTTTTGTCATAGTACACACTGTCGTATTTTGATGTTTTTGTCCATTTTGACTTTTGATATTTGAATAAATTCACTTTTTTGTCATAGTACACACTGTCGTAATTTGATGTTTTTGTCCATTTTGACTTTTGATATTTGAATAAATTCACTTTTTTGTCATAGTACACACTGTCGTATTTTGATGTTTTTGTCTATTTTGACTTTTGATATTTGAATAAATTCACTTTTTTGTCATAGTACACACTGTCGTATTTTGATGTTTTTGTCCATTTTGACTTTTGATATTTGAATAAATTTACTTTTTTGTCATAGTACACACTGTCGTAATTTGATGTTTTTGTCCATTTTGACTTTTGATATTTGAATAAATTCACTTTTTTGTCATAGTACACACTGTCGTAATTTGATGTTTTTGTCCATTTTGACTTTTGATATTTGAATAAATTCACTTTTTTGTCATAGTACACTTTCGTATTTTGATGTTTTTGTCCATTTTGACTTTTGATATTTGAATAAATTCACTTTTTTGTCATAGTACACACTGTCGTATTTTGATGTTTTTGTCCATTTTGACTTTTGATATTTGAATAAATTCACTTTTTTGTCATAGTACACACTGTCGTATTTTGATTGTTTTTGTCTATTTTGACTTTTGATATTTTAATAAATTCACTTTTTTGTCATAGTACACACTGTCGTAATTTGATGTTTTTGTCCATTTTGACTTTTGATATTTGAATAAATTCACTTTTTTGTCATAGTACACACTGTCGTATTTTGATGTTTTTGTCCATTTTGACTTTTGATATTTGAATAAATTCACTTTTTTGTCATAGTATACACTGTCGTAATTTGATGTTTTTGTCCATTTTGACTTTTGATATTTGAATAAATTCACTTTTTTGTCATAGTACACACTGTCGTATTTTGATGTTTTTGTCCATTTTGACTTTTGATATTTGAATAAATTCACTTTTTTGTCATAGTACACACTGTCGTATTTTGATGTTTTTGTCCATTTTGACTTTTGATATTTGAATAAATTCACTTTTTTGTCATAGTATACACTGTCGTAATTTGATGTTTTTGTCCATTTTGACTTTTGATATTTGAATAAATTCACTTTTTTGTCATAGTATACACTGTCGTATTTTGATGTTTTTGTCCATTTTGACTTTTGATATTTGAATAAATTCACTTTTTTGTCATAGTACACACTGTCGTAATTTGATGTTTTTGTCCATTTTGACTTTTGATATTTGAATAAATTCACTTTTTTGTCATAGTACACACTGTCGTAATTTGATGTTTTTGTCCATTTTGACTTTTGATATTTGAATAAATTCACTTTTTTGTCATAGTATACACTGTCGTAATTTGATGTTTTTGTCCATTTTGACTTTTGATATTTGAATAAATTCACTTTTTTGTCATAGTATACACTGTCGTAATTTGATGTTTTTGTCCATTTTGACTTTTGATATTTGAATAAATTCACTTTTTTGTCATAGTACACACTGTCGTAATTTGATGTTTTTGTCCATTTTGACTTTTGATATTTGAATAAATTCACTTTTTTGTCATAGTATACACTGTCGTATTTTGATGTTTTTGTCCATTTTGACTTTTGATATTTGAATAAATTCACTTTTTTGTCATAGTACACACTGTCGTATTTTGATGTTTTTGTCCATTTTGACTTTTGATATTTGAATAAATTCACTTTTTTGTCATAGTACACACTGTCGTATTTTGATGTTTTTGTCCATTTTGACTTTTTGATATTTGAATAAATTCACTTTTTTGTCATAGTACACACTGTCGTATTTTGATGTTTTTGTCCATTTTGACTTTTGATATTTGAATAAATTCACTTTTTTGTCATAGTACACACTGTCGTAATTTGATGTTTTTGTCCATTTTGACTTTTGATATTTGAATAAATTCACTTTTTTGTCATAGTACACACTGTCGTAATTTGATGTTTTTGTCCATTTTGACTTTTGATATTTGAATAAATTCACTTTTTTGTCATAGTACACACTGTCGTAATTTGATGTTTTTGTCCATTTTGACTTTTGATATTTGAATAAATTCACTTTTTTGTCATAGTACACACTGTCGTATTTTGATGTTTTTGTCCATTTTGACTTTTGATATTTGAATAAATTCACTTTTTTGTCATAGTACACACTGTCGTATTTTGATGTCTTTGTCCATTTTGACTTTTGATATTTGAATAAATTCACTTTTTTGTCATAGTACACACTGTCGTAATTTGATGTTTTTGTCCATTTTGACTTTTGATATTTTAATAAATTCACTTTTTTGTCATAGTACACACTGTCGTATTTTGATGTTTTTGTCAATTTTGACTTTTTGATATTTGAATAAATTCACTTTTTTGTCATAGTACACACTGTCGTATTTTGATGTTTTTGTCCATTTTGACTTTTGATATTTGAATAAATTCACTTTTTTGTCATAGTACACACTGTCGTATTTTGATGTTTTTGTCAATTTTGACTTTTTGATATTTGAATAAATTCACTTTTTTGTCATAGTACACACTGTCGTATTTTGATGTTTTTGTCCATTTTGACTTTTTGATATTTGAATAAATTCACTTTTTTGTCATAGGACACACTGTCGTATTTTGATGTTTTTTGTCTATTTTGACTTTTGATATTTGAATAAATTCACTTTTTTGTCATAGTACACACTGTCGTATTTTGATGTTTTTGTCCATTTTGACTTTTGATATTTGAATAAATTCACTTTTTTGTCATAGTACACACTGTCGTATTTTGATGTTTTTTGTCCATTTTGACTTTTGATATTTGAATAAATTCACTTTTTTGTCATAGTACACACTGTCGTATTTTGATGTTTTTGTCCATTTTGACTTGATATTTGAATAAATTCACTTTTTTGTCATAGTGCACACTGTCGTATTTTGATGTTTTTGTCCATTTTGACTTTTGATATTTGAATAAATTCACTTTTTTGTCATAGTACACACTGTCGTATTTTGATGTTTTTTGTCCATTTTGACTTTTGATATTTGAATAAATTCACTTTTTTGTCATAGTACACACTGTCGTATTTTGATGTTTTTTGTCCATTTTGACTTTTGATATTTGAATAAATTCACTTTTTTGTCATAGTACACACTGTCGTATTTTGATGTTTTTGTCCATTTTGACTTTTGATATTTGAATAAATTCACTTTTTTGTCATAGTACACACTGTCGTATTTTGATGTTTTTGTCCATTTTGACTTTTTGATATTTGAATAAATTCACTTTTTTGTCATAGTACACACTGTCGTATTTTGATGTTTTTGTCCATTTTGACTTTTGATATTTTAATAAATTCACTTTTTTGTCATAGTACACACTGTCGTATTTTGATTGTTTTTGTCCATTTTGACTTTTGATATTTTAATAAATTCACTTTTTTGTCATAGTACACACTGTCGTATTTTGATGTTTTTGTCCATTTTGACTTTTGATATTTGAATAAATTCACTTTTTTGTCATAGTACACACTGTCGTATTTTGATGTTTTTGTCCATTTTGACTTTTTGATATTTGAATAAATTCACTTTTTTGTCATAGTACACACTGTCGTAATTTGATGTTTTTGTCCATTTTGACTTTTTGATATTTGAATAAATTCTCTTTTTTGTCATAGTACACACTGTCGTATTTTGATGTTTTTGTCCATTTTGACTTTTGATATTTGAATAAATTCTCTTTTTTGTCATAGTACACACTGTCGTATTTTGATGTTTTTGTCCATTTTGACTTTTTGATATTTGAATAAATTCTCTTTTTTGTCATAGTACACACTGTCGTATTTTGATGTTTTTGTCTATTTTGACTTTTGATATTTGAATAAATTCACTTTTTTGTCATAGTACACACTGTCGTAATTTGATGTTTTTGTCCATTTTGACTTTTGATATTTGATTAAATTCACTTTTTTGTCATAGTACACACTGTCGTATTTTGATGTTTTTGTCCATTTTGACTTTTGATATTTGAATAAATTCACTTTTTTGTCATAGTACACACTGTCGTATTTTGATGTTTTTGTCTATTTTGACTTTTTAATATTTGAATAAATTCACTTTTTTGTCATAGTATACACTGTCGTATTTTGATGTTTTTGTCCATTTTGACTTTTGATATTTGAATAAATTCACTTTTTTGTCATAGTACACACTGTCGTATTTTGATGTTTTTGTCCATTTTGACTTTTGATATTTGAATAAATTCACTTTTTTGTCATAGTACACACTGTCGTATTTTGATGTTTTTGTCCATTTTGACTTTTGATATTTGAATAAATTCACTTTTTTGTCATAGTACACACTGTCGTATTTTGATGTTTTTTGTCCATTTTGACTTTTTGATATTTGATTAAATTCACTTTTTTGTCATAGTACACACTGTCGTATTTTGATGTTTTTGTCCATTTTGACTTTTGATATTTTAATAAATTCACTTTTTTGTCATAGTACACACTGTCGTATTTTGATGTTTTTGTCCATTTTGACTTTTTGATATTTGAATAAATTCACTTTTTTGTCATAGTACACACTGTCGTATTTTGATTGTTTTTGTCCATTTTGACTTTTGATATTTGAATAAATTCTCTTTTTTGTCATAGTACACACTGTCGTATTTTGATGTTTTTGTCCATTTTGACTTTTGATATTTTAATAAATTCACTTTTTTGTCATAGTACACACTGTCGTAATTTGATGTTTTTGTCCATTTTGACTTTTGATATTTTAATAAATTCACTTTTTTGTCAAAGTACACACTGTCGTATTTTGATGTTTTTTGTCCATTTTGACTTTTTGATATTTGAATAAATTCACTTTTTTGTCATAGTACACACTGTCGTAATTTGATGTTTTTGTCCATTTTGACTTTTTGATATTTGAATAAATTCACTTTTTTGTCATAGTATACACTGTCGTATTTTGATGTTTTTGTCCATTTTGACTTTTGATATTTTTATAAATTTACTTTTTTGTCATAGTATACACTGTCGTAATTTGATGTTTTTTGTCTATTTTGACTTTTGATATTTGAATAAATTCACTTTTTTATCATAGTACACACTGTCGTATTTTGATGTTTTTGTCTATTTTGACTTTTTGATATTTGAATAAATTCTCTTTTTTGTCATAGTACACACTGTCGTAATTTGATGTTTTTGTCCATTTTGACTTTTGATATTTGAATAAATTCACTTTTTTGTCATAGTACACACTGTCGTATTTTGATGTTTTTTGTCCATTTTGACTTTTGATATTTGAATAAATTCTCTTTTTTGTCATAGTACACACTGTCGTATTTTGATGTTTTTGTCCATTTTGACTTTTGATATTTGAATAAATTCACTTTTTTGTCATAGTACACACTGTCGTATTTTGATGTTTTTTGTCCATTTTGACTTTTGATATTTGAATAAATTCACTTTTTTGTCATAGTACACACTGTCGTATTTTGATGTTTTTTGTCCATTTTGACTTTTGATATTTGAATAAATTCTCTTTTTTGTCATAGTACACACTGTCGTAATTTGATGTTTTTGTCCATTTTGACTTTTGATATTTGAATAAATTCACTTTTTTGTCATAGTACACACTGTCGTATTTTGATGTTTTTTGTCCATTTTGACTTTTGATATTTGAATAAATTCTCTTTTTTGTCATAGTATACACTGTCGTAATTTGATGTTTTTTGTCTATTTTGACTTTTGATATTTGAATAAATTCACTTTTTTATCATAGTATACACTGTCGTATTTTGATGTTTTTTGTCTATTTTGACTTTTGATATTTGAATAAATTCACTTTTTTGTCATAGTACACACTGTCGTATTTTGATGTTTTTGTCTATTTTGACTTTTGATATTTGAATAAATTCACTTTTTTGTCATAGTACACACTGTCGTATTTTGATGTTTTTGTCCATTTTGACTTTTTAATATTTGAATAAATTCACTTTTTTGTCATAGTACACACTGTCGTATTTTGATGTTTTTGTCTATTTTGACTTTTGATATTTGATTAAATTCACTTTTTTGTCATAGTACACACTGTCGTATTTTGATGTTTTTGTCCATTTTGACTTTTGATATTTGAATAAATTCACTTTTTTGTCATAGTACACACTGTCGTATTTTGATGTTTTTGTCTATTTTGACTTTTTGATATTTGAATAAATTCACTTTTTTGTCATAGTACACACTGTCGTAATTTGATGTTTTTGTCCATTTTGACTTTTGATATTTGAATAAATTCACTTTTTTGTCATAGTACACACTGTCGTAATTTGATGTTTTTGTCTATTTTGACTTTTTGATATTTGAATAAATTCACTTTTTTGTCATAGTACACACTGTCGTATTTTGATGTTTTTGTCCATTTTGACTTTTGATATTTGAATAAATTCACTTTTTTGTCATAGTACACACTGTCGTATTTTGATGTTTTTGTCCATTTTGACTTTTGATATTTGAATAAATTCACTTTTTTGTCATAGTACACACTGTCGTATTTTGATGTTTTTGTCCATTTTGACTTTTGATATTTGAATAAATTCACTTTTTTGTCATAGTACACACTGTCGTATTTTGATGTTTTTGTCCATTTTGACTTTTGATATTTGAATAAATTCACTTTTTTGTCATAGTACACACTGTCGTATTTTGATGTTTTTGTCTATTTTGACTTTTTGATATTTGAATAAATTCACTTTTTTGTCATAGTATACACTGTCGTATTTTGATGTTTTTGTCTATTTTGACTTTTGATATTTGAATAAATTCACTTTTTTGTCATAGTACACACTGTCGTAATTTGATGTTTTTGTCCATTTTGACTTTTGATATTTGAATAAATTCACTTTTTTGTCATAGTACACACTGTCGTATTTTGATGTTTTTTGTCTATTTTGACTTTTGATATTTGAATAAATTCACTTTTTTGTCATAGTACACACTGTCGTATTTTGATGTTTTTTGTCTATTTTGACTTTTTGATATTTGAATAAATTCACTTTTTTGTCATAGTATACACTGTCGTATTTTGATGTTTTTGTCTATTTTGACTTTTGATATTTGAATAAATTCACTTTTTTGTCATAGTACACACTGTCGTAATTTGATGTTTTTGTCCATTTTGACTTTTGATATTTGAATAAATTCACTTTTTTGTCATAGTACACACTGTCGTATTTTGATGTTTTTGTCCATTTTGACTTTTTGATATTTTAATAAATTCACTTTTTTGTCATAGTATACACTGTCGTAATTTGATGTTTTTGTCCATTTTGACTTTTGATATTTTAATAAATTCACTTTTTTGTCATAGTATACACTGTCGTAATTTGATGTTTTTGTCCATTTTGACTTTTGATATTTGAATAAATTCACTTTTTTGTCATAGTATACACTGTCGTATTTTGATGTTTTTGTCCATTTTGACTTTTGATATTTGAATAAATTCACTTTTTTGTCATAGTACACACTGTCGTAATTTGATGTTTTTGTCCATTTTGACTTTTGATATTTTAATAAATTCACTTTTTTGTCATAGTACACACTGTCGTATTTTGATGTTTTTGTCCATTTTGACTTTTGATATTTGAATAAATTCACTTTTTTGTCATAGTACACACTGTCGTAATTTGATGTTTTTGTCCATTTTGACTTTTGATATTTTAATAAATTCTCTTTTTTGTCATAGTACACACTGTCGTATTTTGAGTGTTTTTGTCCATTTTGACTTTTTGATATTTAAATAAATTCACTTTTTTGTCATAGTACACACTGTCGTAATTTGAGTGTTTTTGTCCATTTTGACTTTTGATATTTTAATAAATTCACTTTTTTGTCATAGTACACACTGTCGTAATTTGATGTTTTTGTCCATTTTGACTTTTGATATTTGAATAAATTCACTTTTTTGTCATAGTACACACTGTCGTAATTTGATGTTTTTGTCCATTTTGACTTTTGATATTTTAATAAATTCACTTTTTTGTCATAGTACACACTGTCGTATTTTGATGTTTTTGTCCATTTTGACTTTTGATATTTGAATAAATTCACTTTTTTGTCATAGTACACACTGTCGTAATTTGATGTTTTTGTCCATTTTGACTTTTGATATTTTAATAAATTCTCTTTTTTGTCATAGTACACACTGTCGTATTTTGAGTGTTTTTGTCCATTTTGACTTTTTGATATTTAAATAAATTCACTTTTTTGTCATAGTACACACTGTCGTAATTTGATGTTTTTGTCCATTTTGACTTTTGATATTTTAATAAATTCTCTTTTTTGTCATAGTACACACTGTCGTATTTTGAGTGTTTTTGTCCATTTTGACTTTTTGATATTTAAATAAATTCACTTTTTTGTCATAGTACACACTGTCGTATTTTGATGTTTTTGTCCATTTTGACTTTTTGATATTTGAATAAATTCACTTTTTTGTCATAGTACACACTGTCGTAATTTGATGTTTTTGTCCATTTTGACTTTTGATATTTTAATAAATTCACTTTTTTGTCATAGTACACACTGTCGTAATTTGAGTGTTTTTGTCCATTTTGACTTTTGATATTTGAATAAATTCACTTTTTTGTCATAGTACACACTGTCGTATTTTGATGTTTTTGTCCATTTTGACTTTTTGATATTTGAATAAATTCACTTTTTTGTCATAGTACACACTGTCGTAATTTGAGTGTTTTTGTCCATTTTGACTTTTGATATTTGAATAAATTCTCTTTTTTGTCATAGTACACACTGTCGTATTTTGAGTGTTTTTGTCCATTTTGACTTTTTGATATTTGAATAAATTCACTTTTTTGTCATAGTACACACTGTCGTAATTTGAGTGTTTTTGTCCATTTTGACTTTTGATATTTTAATAAATTCACTTTTTTGTCATAGTACACACTGTCGTATTTTGATGTTTTTGTCCATTTTGACTTTTTGATATTTGAATAAATTCACTTTTTTGTCATAGTACACACTGTCGTAATTTGATGTTTTTGTCCATTTTGACTTTTGATATTTGAATAAATTCACTTTTTTGTCATAGTATACACTGTCGTATTTTGATGTTTTTGTCCATTTTGACTTTTGATATTTGATTAAATTCTCTTTTTTGTCATAGTACACACTGTCGTAATTTGATGTTTTTTGTCTATTTTGACTTTTGATATTTGAATAAATTCACTTTTTTGTCATAGTACACACTGTCGTATTTTGATGTTTTTGTCCATTTTGACTTTTGATATTTGAATAAATTCACTTTTTTGTCATAGTATACACTGTCGTATTTTGATGTTTTTGTCCATTTTGACTTTTGATATTTTAATAAATTCTCTTTTTTGTCATAGTACACACTGTCGTATTTTGATGTTTTTGTCCATTTTGACTTTTGATATTTGAATAAATTCACTTTTTTGTCATAGTACACACTGTCGTAATTTGATGTTTTTGTCCATTTTGACTTTTGATATTTTAATAAATTCACTTTTTTGTCATAGTACACACTGTCGTATTTTGATGTTTTTGTCTATTTTGACTTTTTGATATTTGAATAAATTCTCTTTTTTGTCATAGTACACACTGTCGTATTTTGATGTTTTTGTCCATTTTGACTTTTTGATATTTGAATAAATTCACTTTTTTGTCATAGTACACACTGTCGTAATTTGATGTTTTTTGTCCATTTTGACTTTTGATATTTGAATAAATTCTCTTTTTTGTCATAGTACACACTGTCGTATTTTGATGTTTTTTGTCCATTTTGACTTTTGATATTTGAATAAATTCACTTTTTTGTCATAGTACACACTGTCGTATTTTGATGTTTTTGTCCATTTTGACTTTTGATATTTGAATAAATTCACTTTTTTGTCATAGTACACACTGTCGTATTTTGATGTTTTTGTCCATTTTGACTTTTGATATTTGAATAAATTCACTTTTTTGTCATAGTACACACTGTCGTATTTTGATGTTTTTTGTCTATTTTGACTTTTGATATTTGAATAAATTCACTTTTTTGTCATAGTATACACTGTCGTATTTTGATGTTTTTGTCTATTTTGACTTTTGATATTTGAATAAATTCACTTTTTTGTCATAGTACACACTGTCGTAATTTGATGTTTTTGTCCATTTTGACTTTTGATATTTGAATAAATTCACTTTTTTGTCATAGTACACACTGTCGTATTTTGATGTTTTTGTCTATTTTGACTTTTTGATATTTGAATAAATTCACTTTTTTGTCATAGTACACACTGTCGTATTTTGATGTTTTTGTCTATTTTGACTTTTGATATTTGAATAAATTCACTTTTTTGTCATAGTACACACTGTCGTATTTTGATGTTTTTTGTCTATTTTGACTTTTTGATATTTTAATAAATTCACTTTTTTGTCATAGTACACACTGTCGTAATTTGATGTTTTTTGTCTATTTTGACTTTTGATATTTGAATAAATTCACTTTTTTGTCATAGTACACACTGTCGTATTTTGATGTTTTTTGTCTATTTTGACTTTTTGATATTTGAATAAATTCACTTTTTTGTCATAGTATACACTGTCGTATTTTGATGTTTTTGTCCATTTTGACTTTTGATATTTGAATAAATTCACTTTTTTGTCATAGTACACACTGTCGTATTTTGATGTTTTTGTCCATTTTGACTTTTGATATTTGAATAAATTCACTTTTTTGTCATAGTACACACTGTCGTATTTTGATGTTTTTGTCCATTTAGACTTTTGATATTTGAATAAATTCACTTTTTTGTCATAGTACACACTGTCGTATTTTGATGTTTTTGTCCATTTTGACTTTTGATATTTGAATAAATTCACTTTTTTGTCATAGTACACACTGTCGTATTTTGATGTTTTTGTCCATTTTGACTTTTGATATTTGAATAAATTCACTTTTTTGTCATAGTACACACTGTCGTATTTTGATGTTTTTGTCCATTTTGACTTTTGATATTTGAATAAATTCACTTTTTTGTCATAGTACACACTGTCGTATTTTGATGTTTTTGTCCATTTTGACTTTTGATATTTGAATAAATTCACTTTTTTGTCATAGTACACACTGTCGTATTTTGATGTTTTTGTCCATTTTGACTTTTGATATTTGAATAAATTCACTTTTTTGTCATAGTACACACTGTCGTATTTTGATGTTTTTGTCCATTTTGACTTTTGATATTTGAATAAATTCACTTTTTTGTCATAGTATACACTGTCGTATTTTGATGTTTTTGTCCATTTTGACTTTTGATATTTGAATAAATTCACTTTTTTGTCATAGTACACACTGTCGTATTTTGATGTTTTTGTCCATTTTGACTTTTGATATTTGAATAAATTCACTTTTTTGTCATAGTACACACTGTCGTAATTTGATGTTTTTGTCCATTTTGACTTTTGATATTTGAATAAATTCACTTTTTTGTCATAGTATACACTGTCGTATTTTGATGTTTTTGTCCATTTTGACTTTTGATATTTTAATAAATTCACTTTTTTGTCATAGTACACACTGTCGTAATTTGATGTTTTTGTCCATTTTGACTTTTGATATTTGAATAAATTCACTTTTTTGTCATAGTATTCACTGTCGTATTTTGATGTTTTTGTCCATTTTGACTTTTGATATTTGAATAAATTCACTTTTTTGTCATAGTACACACTGTCGTATTTTGATGTTTTTGTCCATTTTGACTTTTGATATTTAAATAAATTCACTTTTTTGTCATAGTATACACTGTCGTATTTTGATGTTTTTGTCCATTTTGACTTTTGATATTTGAATAAATTCACTTTTTTGTCATAGTACACACTGTCGTATTTTGATGTTTTTGTCCATTTTGACTTTTGATATTTGAATAAATTCACTTTTTTGTCATAGTATACACTGTCGTATTTTGATGTTTTTGTCCATTTTGACTTTTGATATTTTAATAAATTCACTTTTTTGTCATAGTACACACTGTCGTAATTTGATGTTTTTGTCCATTTTGACTTTTGATATTTGAATAAATTCACTTTTTTGTCATAGTATTCACTGTCGTATTTTGATGTTTTTGTCCATTTTGACTTTTGATATTTGAATAAATTCACTTTTTTGTCATAGTACACACTGTCGTATTTTGATGTTTTTGTCCATTTTGACTTTTGATATTTAAATAAATTCACTTTTTTGTCATAGTACACACTGTCGTAATTTGATGTTTTTGTCCATTTTGACTTTTGATATTTTAATAAATTCACTTTTTTGTCATAGTATACACTGTCGTATTTTGATGTTTTTGTCCATTTTGACTTTTGATATTTGAATAAATTCACTTTTTTGTCATAGTACACACTGTCGTATTTTGATGTTTTTGTCCATTTTGACTTTTGATATTTGAATAAATTCACTTTTTTGTCATAGTACACACTGTCGTATTTTGATGTTTTTGTCCATTTTGACTTTTGATATTTAAATAAATTCACTTTTTTGTCATAGTATACACTGTCGTATTTTGATGTTTTTGTCCATTTTGACTTTTGATATTTGAATAAATTCACTTTTTTGTCATAGTACACACTGTCGTATTTTGATGTTTTTGTCCATTTTGACTTTTGATATTTGAATAAATTCACTTTTTTGTCATAGTACACACTGTCGTATTTTGATGTTTTTGTCCATTTTGACTTTTGATATTTAAATAAATTCACTTTTTTGTCATAGTATACACTGTCGTATTTTGATGTTTTTGTCCATTTTGACTTTTGATATTTGAATAAATTCACTTTTTTGTCATAGTATACACTGTCGTATTTTGATGTTTTTGTCCATTTTGACTTTTGATATTTAAATAAATTCACTTTTTTGTCATAGTATACACTGTCGTATTTTGATGTTTTTGTCCATTTTGACTTTTGATATTTGAATAAATTCACTTTTTTGTCATAGTATACACTGTCGTATTTTGATGTTTTTGTCCATTTTGACTTTTGATATTTAAATAAATTCACTTTTTTGTCATAGTACACACTGTCGTAATTTGATGTTTTTGTCCATTTTGACTTTTGATATTTGAATAAATTCACTTTTTTGTCATAGTATACACTGTCGTATTTTGATGTTTTTGTCCATTTTGACTTTTGATATTTGAATAAATTCACTTTTTTGTCATAGTACACACTGTCGTATTTTGATGTTTTTGTCTATTTTGACTTTTGATATTTTAATAAATTCTCTTTTTTGTCATAGTACACACTGTCGTATTTTGATGTTTTTGTCCATTTTGACTTTTGATATTTGAATAAATTAACTTTTTCGTCATAGTATACACTGTCGTATTTTGATGTTTTTGTCCATTTTGACTTTTGATATTTGAATAAATTCACTTTTTTGTCATAGTACACACTGTCGTAATTTGATGTTTTTGTCCATTTTGACTTTTGATATTTGATTAAATTCACTTTTTTGTCATAGTACACACTGTCGTATTTTGATGTTTTTGTCCATTTTGACTTTTTGATATTTTAATAAATTCACTTTTTTGTCATAGTACACACTGTCGTATTTTGATGTTTTTTGTCTATTTTGACTTTTTGATATTTTAATAAATTCACTTTTTTGTCATAGTACACACTGTCGTAATTTGATGTTTTTTGTCTATTTTGACTTTTGATATTTGAATAAATTCACTTTTTTGTCATAGTACACACTGTCGTATTTTGATGTTTTTTGTCCATTTTGACTTTTTGATATTTGAATAAATTCACTTTTTTGTCATAGTACACACTGTCGTAATTTGATGTTTTTTGTCCATTTTGACTTTTGATATTTGAATAAATTCACTTTTTTGTCATAGTATACACTGTCGTATTTTGATGTTTTTGTCTATTTTGACTTTTGATATTTGAATAAATTCACTTTTTTGTCATAGTACACACTGTCGTATTTTGATGTTTTTGTCTATTTTGACTTTTGATATTTTAATAAATTCACTTTTTTGTCATAGTACACACTGTCGTAATTTGATGTTTTTGTCTATTTTGACTTTTGATATTTGAATAAATTCACTTTTTTGTCATAGTACACACTGTCGTATTTTGATGTTTTTGTCCATTTTGACTTTTGATATTTGAATAAATTCACTTTTTTGTCATAGTACACACTGTCGTATTTTGATTGTTTTTGTCTATTTTGACTTTTGATATTTGAATAAATTCACTTTTTTGTCATAGTATACACTGTCGTAATTTGATGTTTTTGTCCATTTTGACTTTTTGATATTTGAATAAATTCTCTTTTTTGTCATAGTACACACTGTCGTATTTTGATGTTTTTGTCTATTTTGACTTTTGATATTTGAATAAATTCACTTTTTTGTCATAGTACACACTGTCGTATTTTGATTGTTTTTGTCTATTTTGACTTTTGATATTTGAATAAATTCACTTTTTTGTCATAGTATACACTGTCGTAATTTGATGTTTTTGTCTATTTTGACTTTTGATATTTGAATAAATTCACTTTTTTGTCATAGTACACACTGTCGTATTTTGATGTTTTTGTCCATTTTGACTTTTGATATTTGAATAAATTCACTTTTTTGTCATAGTACACACTGTCGTATTTTGATTGTTTTTGTCTATTTTGACTTTTGATATTTTAATAAATTCACTTTTTTGTCATAGTACACACTGTCGTAATTTGATGTTTTTGTCCATTTTGACTTTTTGATATTTGAATAAATTCTCTTTTTTGTCATAGTACACACTGTCGTATTTTGATGTTTTTGTCCATTTTGACTTTTGATATTTTAATAAATTCACTTTTTTGTCATAGTACACACTGTCGTATTTTGATTGTTTTTGTCTATTTTGACTTTTGATATTTGAATAAATTCACTTTTTTGTCATAGTACACACTGTCGTATTTTGATGTTTTTGTCCATTTTGACTTTTTGATATTTTAATAAATTCACTTTTTTGTCATAGTACACACTGTCGTATTTTGATGTTTTTTGTCTATTTTGACTTTTTGATATTTTAATAAATTCACTTTTTTGTCATAGTACACACTGTCGTATTTTGATGTTTTTTGTCTATTTTGACTTTTTGATATTTTAATAAATTCACTTTTTTGTCATAGTACACACTGTCGTATTTTGATGTTTTTGTCTATTTTGACTTTTGATATTTGAATAAATTCACTTTTTTGTCATAGTACACACTGTCGTATTTTGATGTTTTTGTCTATTTTGACTTTTGATATTTGAATAAATTCACTTTTTTGTCATAGTACACACTGTCGTATTTTGATGTTTTTTGTCTATTTTGACTTTTTGATATTTTAATAAATTCACTTTTTTGTCATAGTACACACTGTCGTATTTTGATGTTTTTGTCCATTTTGACTTTTGATATTTGAATAAATTCACTTTTTTGTCATAGTACACACTGTCGTATTTTGATGTTTTTGTCCATTTTGACTTTTGATATTTTAATAAATTCACTTTTTTGTCATAGTACACACTGTCGTATTTTGATTGTTTTTGTCTATTTTGACTTTTGATATTTGATTAAATTCACTTTTTTGTCATAGTACACACTGTCGTATTTTGATATTTTTGTCCATTTTGACTTTTGATATTTGAATAAATTCACTTTTTTGTCATAGTACACACTGTCGTATTTTGATTGTTTTTGTCCATTTTGACTTTTGATATTTTTATAAATTCACTTTTTTGTCATAGTACACACTGTCGTATTTTGATGTTTTTGTCCATTTTGACTTTTGATATTTTAATAAATTCACTTTTTTGTCATAGTACACACTGTCGTATTTTGATTGTTTTTGTCCATTTTGACTTTTGATATTTTAATAAATTCACTTTTTTGTCATAGTACACACTGTCGTATTTTGATTGTTTTTGTCCATTTTGACTTTTGATATTTGAATAAATTCACTTTTTTGTCATAGTACACACTGTCGTATTTTGATGTTTTTGTCCATTTTGACTTTTGATATTTTAATAAATTCACTTTTTTGTCATAGTACACACTGTCGTATTTTGATTGTTTTTGTCTATTTTGACTTTTGATATTTGATTAAATTCACTTTTTTGTCATAGTACACACTGTCGTATTTTGATATTTTTGTCCATTTTGACTTTTGATATTTGAATAAATTCACTTTTTTGTCATAGTACACACTGTCGTATTTTGATTGTTTTTGTCCATTTTGACTTTTGATATTTTTATAAATTCACTTTTTTGTCATAGTACACACTGTCGTATTTTGATGTTTTTGTCCATTTTGACTTTTGATATTTTAATAAATTCACTTTTTTGTCATAGTACACACTGTCGTATTTTGATTGTTTTTGTCCATTTTGACTTTTGATATTTTAATAAATTCACTTTTTTGTCATAGTACACACTGTCGTATTTTGATTGTTTTTGTCCATTTTGACTTTTGATATTTGAATAAATTCACTTTTTTGTCATAGTACACACTGTCGTATTTTGATTGTTTTTGTCCATTTTGACTTTTGATATTTTAATAAATTCACTTTTTTGTCATAGTACACACTGTCGTATTTTGATTGTTTTTGTCCATTTTGACTTTTGATATTTTAATAAATTCACTTTTTTGTCATAGTACACACTGTCGTATTTTGATTGTTTTTGTCCATTTTGACTTTTGATATTTGAATAAATTCACTTTTTTGTCATAGTACACACTGTCGTAATTTGATGTTTTTGTCCATTTTGACTTTTGATATTTGAATAAATTCACTTTTTTGTCATAGTATACACTGTCGTATTTTGATGTTTTTGTCTATTTTGACTTTTGATATTTGAATAAATTCACTTTTTTGTCATAGTATACACTGTCGTATTTTGATGTTTTTGTCCATTTTGACTTTTGATATTTGAATAAATTCACTTTTTTGTCATAGTACACACTGTCGTATTTTGATGTTTTTGTCTATTTTGACTTTTTGATATTTGAATAAATTTACTTTTTTGTCATAGTACACACTGTCGTATTTTGATGTTTTTGTCCATTTTGACTTGATATTTGAATAAATTCACTTTTTTGTCATAGTACACACTGTCGTATTTTGATGTTTTTGTCCATTTTGACTTTTGATATTTGAATAAATTCACTTTTTTGTCATAGTACACACTGTCGTATTTTGATGTTTTTGTCCATTTTGACTTTTGATATTTGAATAAATTCACTTTTTTGTCATAGTACACACTGTCGTAATTTGATGTTTTTGTCCATTTTGACTTTTGATATTTGAATAAATTCACTTTTTTGTCATAGTACACACTGTCGTATTTTGATGTTTTTGTCTATTTTGACTTTTTGATATTTGAATAAATTCACTTTTTTGTCATAGTACACACTGTCGTAATTTGATGTTTTTGTCCATTTTGACTTTTGATATTTGAATAAATTCACTTTTTTGTCATAGTACACACTGTCGTATTTTGATGTTTTTGTCTATTTTGACTTTTTGATATTTGAATAAATTCACTTTTTTGTCATAGTACACACTGTCGTATTTTGATGTTTTTGTCCATTTTGACTTTTGATATTTGAATAAATTCACTTTTTTGTCATAGTACACACTGTCGTATTTTGATGTTTTTGTCCATTTTGACTTTTTGATATTTGAATAAATTCACTTTTTTGTCATAGTACACACTGTCGTAATTTGATGTTTTTGTCCATTTTGACTTGATATTTGAATAAATTCACTTTTTTGTCATAGTATACACTGTCGTATTTTGATGTTTTTGTCCATTTTGACTTTTGATATTTGAATAAATTCACTTTTTTGTCATAGTACACACTGTCGTATTTTGATGTTTTTGTCCATTTTGACTTTTGATATTTGAATAAATTCACTTTTTTGTCATAGTACACACTGTCGTATTTTGATGTTTTTGTCCATTTTGACTTTTGATATTTGAATAAATTCACTTTTTTGTCATAGTACACACTGTCGTAATTTGATGTTTTTGTCCATTTTGACTTGATATTTGAATAAATTCACTTTTTTGTCATAGTACACACTGTCGTATTTTGATGTTTTTGTCCATTTTGACTTTTGATATTTGAATAAATTCACTTTTTTGTCATAGTACACACTGTCGTATTTTGATGTTTTTGTCCATTTTGACTTTTGATATTTGAATAAATTCACTTTTTTGTCATAGTATACACTGTCGTATTTTGATGTTTTTGTCTATTTTGACTTTTGATATTTGAATAAATTCACTTTTTTGTCATAGTACACACTGTCGTATTTTGATGTTTTTGTCCATTTTGACTTTTGATATTTGAATAAATTCACTTTTTTGTCATAGTATACACTGTCGTATTTTGATGTTTTTGTCTATTTTGACTTTTGATATTTGAATAAATTCACTTTTTTGTCATAGTACACACTGTCGTATTTTGATGTTTTTGTCTATTTTGACTTTTGATATTTGAATAAATTCACTTTTTTGTCATAGTACACACTGTCGTAATTTGATGTTTTTGTCCATTTTGACTTTTGATATTTGAATAAATTCACTTTTTTGTCATAGTATACACTGTCGTGTAGCGACTCAGGCGAATCAAACACACAATCGCCAGTTACCTTTAACAAATATGTTTTGAAAGTGTGCTGATGGACAGACCTTCCCCCAACCCAACAGAGAAAGATTCTTCAGTCACCCTGGAAACCATCTGATAAGGGTTTTTATGGCCCCGAAAGGAATTTGGCCACATGAAGTTTCAGACACAAAGACACAGAGCTTTTGCCTCAAATTATAGACAAACCATCTATAAATGAACATGCACCCCAGGACATTATATGTAAACACATAACTGTCTTGTAAAATGTTTATTCTGTATGGTATTTTGCATATTTTTATCTTTGTCTTAACAAATTACTAGTTCAGATAACCTCATATATGTCATGTCTCCTATCAAATTAATGCTCACTTCACGACTTACACTTCCAGGTATATCACTTATTCAGAAAATGCAGTGTGTGTTTGTTGCATTAATTATAGTATGAAGACTCAGAGACCCACTGAGTCGAACCTTCAAACAAAGAGCAATAAAGTCTGCTGAGGAATTTCCCGCCGGGAAATCCCAACACTCTCATTGGTTAAGTCTAACCCTGGAGGGTGGGACTACGGCCAGACCATAAAAGGAGGACCTCGGATGCCCTCCTCCTCTCTTACACTCCCCACTCTCTCTTCTCTCTCTGGCTGAACCAACACGTCTTTGTGGCTGGCCCTTGAGCCAGGCCACCAATGCAGGCCCTCCAAGCAGGCCTCAGCTCTTCCAAAAATCTTCTCTTCTACAATCCGATCTTCAAGAACACGAAGCATCGCTAAAGCAAACAGCCGCTTCCCTCCCAACCTCGGAAAGGACCGCCGGACATGCAGGACATTTGAACACGCAGAGACACATACGCACACAAGCGAGAAGCCAAAACGAAACCAAAAAGAATGCAAGTATTCTATTTCTTACTGCTGTAAAGAGGGTGTGTTATTCTCCCGTTGGGATAAATTAACTCCGTGAAGGTCGTATTTGGTTGAACTGAAGGAAAGCATGCCTTGCTTACCCCCCCCCACTCTCTTTGTCTCTCTCTCCCCCTCACTCTCTTTGTCTCTCTCTCTCTCTTTTATCTCTCTCTAACTTCAGTCTATTCATTATTCTCTTTTATGTATTCTTTCGTTAATATCTATACTTCTACTCTCTTGATGCATATTTAGTATGTACTTTCTGTGTGAATTGTAGTGTTATTTTTAGTCTGTGTTTATTAAACCTCCGAAAGACATTTAATGAGTTGAATCTGTTATTCTGCCACATACACAAAGTCAATGAAACTTGCGATCTAAACGTTACCTAACTGCTTATGCTACTATGTTAGTAAAGTAAACTGTATGACCATTTGAAATATTGAACTTATCCTGATCAGTAAAGTTAATGTTTCTTATGCGCTCGTAAAGCAGTAATCCATTATTGAGAATTGATTTGGAAAGTCTATAACTAATTTGCAGGACAAACTTAGTAGGATAATTTCAAGCAATTTCATAAAGGGTTACTTGTATTTAATTAAACAATTTTCCCTATCGGAAAATTTTAATACGTAATGAACAACTGGCAAATCATATTCATAAATTCATGAATATTGAATATTAAATCCCTTTTGAGTTAATTATTCCCCGAGACATTAAACTCATTAGTCGTTGTTGTTACAGT